>NW_011349989.1:90219-121191 GCF_000735185.1 Notothenia coriiceps
TACTACTACTACTACTACTACTATACTACGTACGTACGTACGTACGTACGTACGTACGTACGTACGTACGTACGTACGTACGTACGTACGTACGTACGTACGTACGTACGTACGTACGTACGTACGTACTACTACTACTACTACTACTACTACACACACACACACACACACACACACACACACACACACACACACACACACACACACACACACACACACACACACACACACACACACACACACACACACACACACACACACACAATCCTTTTGTCACTCCTGAGTCGTCACAGTCAACAAAACCATTCAACAGCAGAGTGTTTGATTCCCCTGTTCTCTGTCACTATTTATTCTAATATCTTCTGGCATTATAGCAGTAGCTCATAATGAGTTTTGATAAATTAAAGGCTGCATTGTTCAGCTGCCATGGCTGTCTTTGATCGGGATGCCAATTATTGAGGGTAATTTTCCTACTCACCCCTTTTCTTCCATATGTCCCTTACAAAAGGAGATTTCTACAGAGTGAATCAAGTTGACACATGGTGACAGATCTTTAAAAAACCTTTTTCCCCAATAATACTTCAATGTTATGATGGCACTTTCTGCTTTTTTTTTTCTTTTTTTTTATTCTACCCCCATGTTGTGTTCTTTCTTTAGGTGCAAAGTACAAAATACTGCCTCTGTGAGTCAATTGAAGATGTCACCCAAGAATCTTTAACACTAATAGAATAGTTTTGACTCTCCTAATCCGAAATGACGGATGAGGATGCAGTCTCTCTGTATTTGTATAGATGTATTCAGACAAGTAAGCCTCTTCCTAACTAGTGTAAGTCTAAAAGTAACTTAATAAAACTAACATGGTCAGAGGCAGGTGAAGGGAGGGAAGAAATCTACTTATTTCATAAACAATTTATGATGTGCTTTTTGCAAGTCAAATCCTTAAAGATTTACTGCCGGCTCCACTCAGTGCTTTTCAAAGAGCAAAGATAGCATGCAACGGAAATGGTGGAGAAAGTAGGGTGGGATTGTAAAACAGAAAATAAAGCACTAAATCTTTGTTGATGGATGATATTTAACTTTAACTGGAAAATATCTCCATGTTTTGTCTACAGAAGATGTTCCAGAACCTCTGAGCCTGCCTCAAATCTGTGTTGTGACTGCCTTCATTGGCCAGCATGAATTCACACAGAATCTGTGTCATATCTCCTAAGTGAGAGTGACCTGTAATTAAGGTCCTCAGATCCCCACTGCATGTTATCGCTTTAACAATCTCTAGGGTAAGATGCTTTTTGACTGCTGGTTGTGCAGTGACCTGTGCACATCAAGCTTTTCTTTGCTTATTGGGTTGTCTTCTTTCCACACTAATGGCCAAAGGGGGCTGAGTCCAGGCTTCACCTGACCACTGCTCACAAAGCTGGGTCTCTCAAACCGACAGGCGGAACAGAAATCACATTAACCCAGCCCGAACCAAAAGAAAAGCCTACTGTTGCACATACATTCTAAACAAAAACAGGAGAATGGCACTGTTTGCCCCCTTCATCAGCAGCATGTGTCACTTCGACTCATTGTTGTTTACTGGTGTTTCATGAGGGCCGTCAGCCACCCACACCTTCTTCCAGAGGGCAGTCGTCATGCTCCTTGTGACAACATTACTGGGCTCAAGAGCTAAAACACCCTATTGGTGATGGCATGACATGACCTCTTAAGGCAAATTATAACGATGTTGCAATAATTCACAGGATTTGCTGCCAATCGTTTTGGTTATTTAGTTTGGTTTATTTCCGACACGTCAAATGGTCTGATTGCTGTTTCATGTCCGTTAAGAATATAGGCCACTGCGGTCTGGCCCATCCTGCCTGTAGGCTTTAATGGAAAGAATGAAAGGTGAGTTAAAGCTAAATTAGTTATCATAGCAGTCATCTATCGGCAACAATTCTTTTTGTAAAGAAAAAGATTGTGGTTGAGTTTTTTACGGTGAGTCTCCACGTCTCTCATCTTTCATCTGCGTGTGCTGCTCTGTGTCCAGAAGGCATCTAGACTCATTTCTTTTCTACCCTTTACATTGCACCTCATCATAAACTCCCCCCACCTCGACAATGCTGTGGAGAATAAATCGACCATATTTCAGCACTGATGCTCCCTGCCCAATCCCAGTCCTTGAGAAGGGAGGGCAGCCGCCCTGGCAGTTTGTTGTTTTTATTTAATGCGCTCCTACTTCCATGTCATATTTTCTGTCTTTAATTGATGCCCATGCCTGTGTTGTTGCCCAGTGCACCATTGAGAGGATGCTTTCTCAAAACAGGCCCTTATCTTGCTCTAATAGGCCTGGCACTCCTCTGAGGCCTTCAGCTGTGTCAAGCCACTGCTGCCTCGCTGCGCCTTCGGTTTGAACTGCTGCCGTGTTGCCCATTAGTTCTCTCTCCAGGCCTCACTATTCCCCGTGCTCATCCCTCTGCCACGCCACCCCCAGCCCCACAGCCTTCCCAGCCCTATCTTTCACCTCTGCCTGCTCTGCTCCCTGCTCCCCAATCCCCAATGTTTCATCAGCCATAATATGAGCACGCTTTCACAGTAAACATTTTTCTTCTTATTTTTTCTCTGGTGCTCCTCTCTGCAGGTCTGGTCCCGTCTAGGTAATTTGTGTGTTTCGAAGGTACTTTAGACCATGTGCCACCCATCATATCCTGCCCCCTGCAGGGGGCCCTCCTGATAAAGTCAGTGTATAGGGTACATGATTGCATACTGCATTTAGATGGCATGAGATTTTTCTTTATCTGAAATGTTTTTGTGTGTTTACAGTATATGTGTATGCTTCTGTATGAAAGTGAATGCCTCTGCTTGCGCATGTTAGAGGGAAAACAGTGGTATCTAAAGTGTAAAACACATCGTACTGAACTGGTAGGCCCTCTTTGCTTCAGCGCCTCTGCACACATTGATAGATTGGCAAAGCAGTTTGTTCTACCAAATTTAACAATGATATATCATTATCACAACTTTGGGGCGAATCTATAAAATCAATGGGCCTGCCGGTGGAGCAGGATTAGTATTACTAACACGCGGAGAGAGTGTTAAAGTGCCCGAGTATGGATCCCAGTTGTGGCTTGGATCAATGGCATTTGTGGACACTAAGCTCAATAACAAGCCATCCAAGAACTGGTTAGAAGAAGAAAGAAATAGATGTGAAAAGCAAATTTGCTGGTAGAGAAGCTAATATCCTGTACTCGCCTGGCTGAACATGAGCTGTGTAGCTGCTGGCGGGTGAAGAGGGAGTAGAGGGCAGGAGAGGAATAGATTCCACTGTTGAATTGATACAGATACAAATGTAGCTGTCATTATTGATATTCTTCCTTCATTGATATTGGCATACAGGGATGAAGAATGTAAAATACATTGATCTCAAAGGGTGGGAAAAATGTATTGAGTGACACAATTTGATTTAGATATTGAGTATTTTCAAAGACACAGCTGATGCTGAAAAGGCTATTGAGAAAACTGTAAACTGGATATCTTTTGGGAGTGATTCTCCATCAGATAAGAATAATCATTGACAGCATGTTTGAACTGGGTTAACAGAGTGAGATATAAAGCTCTGGCTGCATTGGCTTTAGGGAGGTTGAACATCAAGAGGTGTGTTAAAGCCACCATGATTGCATTTCTAAAAGTCAAATGTAACTGTTTCGGTCTCAAGTCTAAAAAGATGACGTGTCCTAAAAGTACGTGAATATCAGTGGACTCATATTTGGGCAGTAGGATATTCTTATAGTGGACTCTAAAGTAAATTAACCACATGACTACATATACAAATCTTCTCTCAAAACAATTTCATTATATCTTTACGATCAATTTGGAGGATTGCCTCATTTCTGTAAACAATTATTCAGGTTTTAAGAAATTAAGCGCAAAAAAGATGGTAAAATCCTGTTGCAATTTCTAAAGCATATATTAAGGTATCTCCCATGACCCTTTCTTCAGAAACTGTAATTACGTTTTAAGAATATGCTTAAAACAAGCTTAGAAGATATTTAATATATACTCCCTGTCACATTGTTCTAATGGTGAGTTTTCTGCCAGTAAACCTCTTTACAGTACATACACCTATAAAAAGGTGTGACTGTTAAAACATTACCTCACACAAACTATATTTATTTTTGCTGGCAGAAACCATTTTCTTCATCTGTCGAGACACTCTGGGAGATAAACAGGACATTTTCTGTCTGTCAGTGACTCTGATTGCTTATGTGCTGTTGCTCTGTGATTGTACATCCAATAGTGGCCGGCTCTGGTTTCAGATGTAACTGCTGGCAAGCAGGGAAAACGTAGCAAGCGAACTGTGGTCAAACAACATCACTTCCCTAAGAACACAAGTGGGCCATCTATACAAAAGGCTGACGATAACAGCAAGACAACAACCCAACTTATTGGTTTGGAGGAAAATACAAAGGACAGAATGATAGATTGAACCAAAGGGGGGAAGGAGGAGAGTTTGTTCTTCAAGGCACAAAATAACGCCAGGTACAGAAGGGAAAGGACAAGCTAGATGAGATATTGTGCCACTGCCAAGAGTGGGATGTGTAGGAAAAGGAGAGCGAGAAAAAAAAGCCCTGTTGAGAGCGGGGACTACTTCTGATGGGGCTGGTTTGTTTTTTACCTCTGTTTTGACAGAGATGAGCGATAGACGGAGAAAGACTTGAACAGGGCGTAATTAAACAGCCTAATGAGTTTGTGGCTCTTTTGAAGACTGTTTTTAAATGGAGCCCTGGTTTTGTGGAAGAAAATCTTCTCTTTTAGAGATGTCAAAGAAGTTTCTGACAGAGCAGTTATCACAGCATGTCAAATTGCTCCAGCTCAAGAAATGATTTGGATTTTTTTCTTTTCACAGAGTGCTGCGAAACAAAAGCCCCCCCTCTCTCTAATTTGCCTTGGCAGGGTCCCTCTGGGTGGGGGGTCCACATGGACAGAGAGGGCTTTGCCAGAGGATTATAGGATGAGAGGGGGTGAGTTGAGTGAGTGTGCATAAATGTGTGTGTGTGTAAGTGTGTGTGTTTGTTGGAGGTGTGCATCTGCGTCTGATAGGCATGGGAGGGGGGGGGGGGGGGGGTTCGCAGGGGGTTACAAGCAATTTTTCCCAAAACGCTGCAATTGTCCCCAAGATTGAACAGCTCAGAGTGGTGACGCTCATTTTCCAGTCTATTCATTATCTCCTCTGTATTTACTTATCTTTGTCTCACAAGGAAAAAAAATCTGTGTTAAAAGGGGCCCTTTCATGTGGAGAGGGTTTTTTAACTGAGCTTTATTCTCTGACATGGTTGAGTTAAACTAAACTGTAGTTATGTTATGAAAGCAGAATGAATAGTAAATTAGTACTTCCTGCATTTCAGTGGTATTATAAACTGTATTAGATCCCTGATTTCTCCAAATTACATTTCCCTGCAGTCTCGTATAATGCCTGCTTTTGGATGAAATTCCCAATTTTGTGGTGTCAAATTAGCTCAAAGAAAATCACATCATTATTCTTGGACAGGAATAATCATATAGTGTTTTTACAACCTGTGCCATAGAAGTTTATGATTTTATTTCTTTGAAAATAAATCCCCTCATAAATGATTCATTCTTGGTGAGAGATCATCTGACAAGGAATAATAAACCAGTACTAGCCGACTCGTATTTACATTCAAATAAATGCAGACAAAGGAAGTTCATATGAAAAGATATTTCTTCTGTGTTTGCAACACAATAAAACATAGTTGTCATTGTCCCTCTCAATGACTGTCAAAGCTGATTTACAGGTTTGTTTTTCTTGCATCTGAGAGTTTGACACAACATCACTGCTGCAGATTCATAGAGGTTTTTTTTTCTTTGTCACTTCACTATACATGTAGACACCATGTCTGTCTCTGATACTGGGGTGAAGAAATTGATCAATTTGTGCTGCTATTTAAGTATAAGCTGCAGTGGTTCAGTGGTGCTATTTAAACAGCTTCGGGACCAAAGATGTGATAAAAGCAAACCATTGGTAATCATATATATTCGAAAATGGGAGTCAGAGTTTGCACACACATCCCTACACATGTGCAAATCCTTAATTATGGAAGATCTTAAAATGACACAACATTAGGAATCACAGTAACAAAAAAGAAAGTGGAAACTTTTAGAGCACAAATCTGTGTGTACACGAGCAGTGGTAGTTTTTAGTTATCAGCATTTTGTGTATTGTACACAGACATGTTTTAATTTGTTAGTAACATTTACATATATTGTAAAGAGTTAAATATATTTATCTATAATCAGTTTTGTGATGCGAAACCTCAAACATGGCTGGCAACATTTTATTTAAAAAATAAACATGTCTGGCCAAAATGTGGGCACTAATACAGCACATCTGATTGATTATAGTTTCCTGCACTGTTGATAGGTGACATGGCTCACTGAAAAGAAGCTGAAAATGTTAGAGGATGTTAGTGTGGTTAGAAGGCCTTGATAAAGTAACAGTGCTGCACTGCAGAAACATTAAAGTCTGTGATAGAAATAGCTTGAAGAAACATCTCCTCAGGGCACTCCTACAGCTCTCATCCAGCTCTTCATAAGAACTATAAAGAATTTTCAAACAAAAAGCTTCTTTTTTTTTCTCCCTTCCAACTTAATTACTGTTTTTCCTCTGTTATAGGTGCCTGATTTGATGGAGATAATAAGGTGGGATATTGAAGTGGGCCTCCAGGGGGCTCAGGTCTGGTGGATCAGGAGCACGAAGATGAGGGGAGACACCATCTTTTCAAATTATTCTGGGGGGCCAGTGCTCCCGAGCAGCTTATGCAGCTAAGGCTTGGTAATTAAATTATAATTTAACCTGCTCAGGGTGGAGTGGCAGGACTGGACCAGGCTGGGGGGGGTATGGCACTGACAGGATTTACACTTAATGAAATAATAAAGCAACACCAGCAAGGCAGCTCGCAATGAAGAAACAGACGCGGCGCCACTTGGCTCTCTGTTTATCCACTCTTCAGCGCTGGGGGAGGTTAAAAACTAACGAATGACTCTTCTTCTTCATTCCTTTTTTCCTTATGTTCTTTTGTTCAGTGCATGTAGTGGGTGGCACTGCATTTTAGTCAATAAGTACTTTTTATATATTTGTTTGTATTTATTATATATACATTTGTGTGTGTGGTGTCCTTAGATTGCCAGCATTGTCTGTGGTTCAGTATGAATTGTGATATGAAAGATCGTATGTTCACAGTATACCAGTATACCTTAGTTTATATTTAGTTGTTAACACGTCTGTATATGGAAGCAAAAATCTGTCAAAGATTACATATTTGTTTTTGAGGTTTGTGCTAATGGCTTTTTTCTTTTATGTTCTGCTGCATTTTGCTAAGGTATTATGTTTCTTGTAGTGCATGCTAATTATCTGTTGATGAATTAAAGTCTCTCTGTGGGGAACCTTGAAGTGCATATCATTAAAAACTCTTAAAGTAAAGAGAACCCGCAAAATTGCTGACTCTCAAACATACATATTGCAGAAAGCAGTAACTCCTGTTGAGAACAGATTTGGTCCCAAATAAATTGATGTTGGCTGGCTGGTATCGTGTTAAACCTCCTAATATGGCATCTTTTCTTTCATTTCACTTCACTTTGAGTTCATATATCTAATGCTTACTTGTAAAGTAGGCAAATTCAGGTACACAACTATATTTCATATATATTTAAGTGACATTCAATCTCCCTGCATTGTGATTGCCACCATATTAGGATTATATGCAGATATATATTCACCATCAGTCAGTCAGCTTGATGTATTATTTTAAAGTCCTTCCTAAATCCAAAGTATTTTACATGAAACACGAGAAGAAGCCCTAAAGTGATTGAAACGGGGAGAAAGTGAGCGAGAGTGAATAAGACAGAAAGATTTAAAGGGCGATGAGAGAAATATGGAATCTACCACATCTGTTTTCTGTCAATGCACCTTTTTCCTCTCCTTTCCTTTTTCCCTCTTTCTCGTCTGCAGCTGTTAAGATGGATGCCTCACAGTGGAAGGAAGAACCATGCAGTGTTCCTATAGTCCTGCATTGCCGCAAGCTCATTACAACCCTCCCCTCCAAATTCACTCCCACCCTCGCCTGCCCCACTCTCACCATTCACCCGAGCCTAAATCTGCCCCCACCCAGCCTCAGCCCCGGATCCAGCCCCAGCCAGCATGACAGACAGGCCCAGTTAACAGTCCCTGTAAGCGGCGAAAGAAAGCCGAGCAGAGAGGTAAAATGACTGGACCGCAAATGACAGGTGTAGTTAAAATAGTGAGGCGCAGAAAGGCTTGAGGACAGAGAGCCGGGGCGGCACTGTAATAAGCAGGATGAAGGAGCTCAAGCATTGCCTGAGTTTTCCTCTCTCTTCGACTAACATCCTTCCTCAGGCAAACAAAGGGAAAACAAGAGAAAGTAAACTTTTTCCTTTAGATACTTCCTCTCTCTGCATTCAGTTATCTCTCGCAATTCGGTCCTGCATTGCTTAATTTAAGGACTTTAATGAGGCATTATTGACACAGTGCAGGATATTTGTGAAATATAGGATGTTTAATAATGTGCTGTGTGATAGGGCTACTTGAATTGTAAATGGGCAAGGGGAGGCCATTTTGTATGGTCCCCTTCGGACTGATTTAGATGGACACAGGAGGGATTTGCCTCCACTGCTGATCTGCATCTATTCTATGCCTTTCATCCATTTTCTGTGTTGCCTTTTTTTATCACCACCTTTCCATCAAATCCCACTCAGCCTCATGTTTAAAATAATCAGTTTTTGCAGCATCTTCTTGCGGGTCAGGGGGAGATTGGGGGTGGGGGCTAGAAGGGTGAGCCAACCCTTCTGTGAGGGGACAATTTTGTTGTTGGACTAGGGGTAAAGACATTGCATATTTGTTATTTTAACTAAGAATTTGTTTCTAAGCAACCTTTATGGTCAACAAAAAATAGCAAATCATTACAAAGACAGGTTGGCTGACTCTTATCCACAAAGACATACAAAAAAAAAAGTATGTGTGCAATGGCAGGAGAGACAATACTATAAGTCTTCAGGCAGCACTGTGATGCTGCCATTATTCACAGAAGTGCTTCAAGTTAAATGCTCAGCATGAATGATGTTTATCAGTTTCACCATGCTAGTATAGCATGTTAGAATGTTAACATTTAGTGAATAGCACTAAAGCTGAGGCTGATGGGATTGGCATTAGTTTTACTGACATAATTAACAAATTAAGTTTAATTTATCATTAAAGTTATTACAATTAATCATGAAAGAGAACATGTATATCTGCCCCAAACAACTGCAGTCCATTCAATTGTTGTAAATACTTACAAAATGCAAACTTCATTGTTCTTCAATTATCGGGGATACTGTAGAGTCATACCACTTGCATGCTTATACATAGCATGACCAACATAACATGTGATAGATTAAAGCAGCACATACTCACACATATTGTCTTAAAATGTCCACAAAAGCTTACAAAGTAGTAACTATGGTCATTAGTTTTACTGGCATTTAAATTATTTAGCACTTAACCGTATGTGTAATTTCCGCTTTAAGCATGGTCTTTTCCTGATCAAATTCCCATT
Organism: Notothenia coriiceps; assembly: GCF_000735185.1. Taxonomy (NCBI): domain Eukaryota; kingdom Metazoa; phylum Chordata; class Actinopteri; order Perciformes; family Nototheniidae; genus Notothenia; species Notothenia coriiceps. The sequence goes on from NW_011349989.1 coordinate 99,822, forward strand.
GCTGTTTAAAAGGATTGTACTCTCCTCCTTCTTTTCCTCCCCCTCCGCGCCTTCCCTAACTCTGACTCCACTGCCTATCTGATTGGTATTAACAGGATTATCAATGCTGCTGCAATAATTAGACGCAACGCACCACAATTACTGCTATAGATCAGGAAGATTAAACTACATTATGTGGAGCTTTTCTCCAGGCAATACATCTAATGGGTTTGGATCATGTATACTTTGTTGATATCTACATGTCAGTATTTATAAAACACTGCCATTATTTCCATAAGACTTACAGTAGCTGATAATTGTTGGCTCCCAACCCGCTTTAAGCCTGGCAGATACTCTATAAGCAAATGAATGAGTCCTCTATCAGTGCCTACAGCTGACTCCAACTTAAGGTGATGCCATGGTCTTTATTACAGTACAATATTTGGAGTGTTGGATAATGCTTTTCATCTTTATGGAGCCATATATTTAGAGGACAGTGACGGAGGAGATGGAATAAAGAGTGTTGTTATTGTTTGACATCAACTCCCAATGTCACAGCACATCGTATGCACCAAAGTCCGCTGAGCTGTAGAATGCTTCCACAGTCAAAAACATTATATTTATGCTTTAACATAGTCGGCTGTGTTACATTAGTCTCCAGACTGTATTAACCTGAATCACTGTAAGACCTGCTGTTTAGGGATCCTCCCATATTTCGACTCACATCACTGACATATACGGCGCGTAAAGAATATGGCCATCTGGGGGAGCTAAATTTAGCAGGTCCCTGTGCAGAAGAGGAACATCTGTCTTTATCAGCAGCGGTTAACTTGGTACAGGAAACTCAGCACATGTAATTCATGCAATATTTAGATGAGAGGGTCAGAGTGCTCCTCTGGGGATGGAGACAGTCTCTGTTGCACAGACTGCATGATTGACCTGGGCCTGGTCTGCGGAGAGGTGCCAGCTCTGATCTCTTTAAAGGACGATGCAGCACACAGGAATGTCATGCCTGTCCCCCCCCCCCCCACACACACACACACACACACACACACTCACACTCACACACACACACACACACACACACACACACACACACACATCTGCTGATGTTGTGCTTCTGACTGATAAAGCAATAACACAGCAGTAACACATTTATAGTTTAAATTATAGATACAGTTAGTGAAATTGAGATGAGTATCAGCTGTACTGATATTGCATTTAGTCCAAAGATCAAAGTGCTCAAGTTATGTAATTTGTAAGAATACATTTTGCTTAAGCGTACATTTTGAATAGAAAATATTTTTATTTTGATACTTGGTCTTGAAAATCAAATATTAAAGATTTTCCCTACTCTATGGTGAAGGCCTTGAAAACCGAGAAAAGCAGCATGTGAATGGTAAACTGCAGCACAATTGAATGATAATAACAGACAAAGATACAGGTCAATTTAGTTATAAAGAATTTACCTTATTATGTATTTGATGTATGTGGAACCTTGGGTACATTTCTATGGCTGTGTGGGTCCTAAACCTTGAACTCTGGTTTGGTAGGTTACCATTATGTTTGGTAGGTTACCATTATGTTTGGTAGGTTACCATTATGTTTGGTAGGTTACCATTATGTTTGGTAGGTTACCATTATTTCAAAGGTGTTGAAACTTAGGAGCTATTTTTGATGGTTATTGGGGAACTGTGTGTGTTCGTAAAGGTTTGGGTTTTGTTGGAGCAGGTTTCTCCCTGCTGTTTTGTGTTATAAATGAATAATGTAACTGACTCAAACATTTCAGAAACACAAGTGTACAAAATATTATTTGTGTTGTGTCATATTTGTGTTATTTTGCTTTTCATGGTTTCCACTGGCATGTGCAGCTGTTGTTCAGGAGTACAATGCAGCTCTTATTTCTTTCTTCCTATGGTTGCTCACAAGCCACCTCCTCTGCCATAGTCAACACTCAGTCAGGGTTCACTCAGAATTTCTTGGCAACGGTCCTGTCTTTTCTTAGGGGTATCACGCTGTAGCGTTGCTCCTACATTCAAATCAAAGCCCAACAGAAGCAGAGAGAGGGAGGAAGGCTGAAGTCCTCCCAATCTCCCACCCACACACATTCCAATGCACAAAAGAAACAATAAAGATGCACAAAGTACACACTACTGACACGCATTCATCTGACACGCACACATCATCAAGATGCAACATGTGGGTCACCTACCTCAATCTGTCACTCTGTTACTTATAAGAGATGGTACATATGCATGCTTCTTTACTTTGTCAATCATGCATACTGGTATTCCTAAATAGTATATGAGTTACAATGCGTGAACTCATCGGATACAATTATAGGAGTCCCATGATCTAAGGATACCTATATGATAGTATAGCAGTTCACAAACTATAAACATAACTATTTTCCCGGAGGTTAAGAAGCTTTATTCTAACAAGCTGACAAAATGGCTACAGTCCTTTTTTTTTATCTGTTCCAATATCGTCTTTTTGATGATTCTTGCATCATAACTTTAAACTAACAGAATATTCTCTCCAGCTTTAAGCTGGCCTGACTTTTTTTTTTCTTTCTTTCCTGCTAAGTGATCTGCCATTGTGCGACAACTGCTCCATTCAAAATGTAACATTATCTGGAAATGAAGCCAATAACCTGTTAAGATATATGAAACTCATTTGTGTAATGTTTGAGAAATTGCTGCCAGGGGGTTGTGGATATGTGCGGTCTCTGGTGCCAGTGCTGAAGATTCGAAAAAGGGGAGGTAAATATTTCAAATAAGAATAATATTGCCATGAAACCATTTGCAAACTTAAAGGGCATACACACACACACACACACACACACACACACACACACACACACACACACACACACACACACACACACACACACACACACACACACACACACACACACACGCACAATATCTTCGAGGCTTTGAAATGGCATGATATAAAAATGCTGTCCTTCATGCTCTGCAGCTGATGTCTGATATTTCATCCTTGTTGTTTTATTAAAGATTTAAACAAGTTTACATCTCTCACAAATACAAATTAGCCAATTTCTTTGACAACCACTCTGATCTAATGGGAAAGATATGAAGAGGAGAGGAGAAAGGGATGGAATGCGAAACTGAAATTGTGATTGTATATTATATTGCTGTATCTGAATTTAATACATTTAAAGAAAACATAATTTTAAGTTATCAGTGCAGAGGCGGGCAGTTTCACATTCTATTGAATATGACTATGTCAGGATAAAAGCGTATGGGAATTCAGCATGCGTTTAAAATTGACACAATAACTTCCTGCCATTAGTATTGAGCAGCTGCAAATAAGCATCTGTTTAAGCATCGTTTTTCTCAATACAATTTGTGCATGTTGGTATTAATGGATGTACAGTTTGAGTGAATAGGACACTTCTTGTAGTCTTACCTTCCTTCATCATCTTATGTTTTTATGACTTTGTCGAACAACTTATTTAGCCGTTGTTTTATCTTCCGCACTTACCACACTTAATTGTCTATGTCTCGTTCTTTTGTCAGCTCTTATGTCTCCGCATCCTCAAAGTCAATCGATTATTTCCATGGCTGAGGTTCTTGCTCTCATCTGACGCATTGGGTATCTATCCTTGGCTCTCTGACCCGGGCCAACCCCCGCCTTACCCTGTGGCTCCTTCCGAACTTTGATGGCAGCATCCATATCCATGTCACCAGTCTGACACTGTCCGTCCTGCATCAATAAACATTTGGGGAAGGCAGATTTTTCTGGGCTGAATAATTTATAGTGTATGATTAGAAACTCTATCCTGAGTGGAGGATCTGGTTGCGTGTATGTTTGTCTTGGATCTTTACAATAAAACATGACCCAGTCTGATTAGAAAGTCCGGTGCCACAGAGCTTGTTGGCTCGGTGTATGAGTGTGTGATTGTCTGTGTGAGAAGCAGCGAGAGTGAATGACAAGACTATTGAACATAGGTAATTTTTGTGGCTTTCTATAAGCAGATATAGATAATATATATTTTTAATTGTTTTTTAAGGCTTGATGTCTCAGACTGTCACTGTCAAGGAACTGTTATACATGATTTAATGAATCACAGACATTTATTTTCTGCAAAAACTGAGACAATTCTCCAAAGATTGTCACAACGATCCCGAAAAGTACAAACGCAATTAATTAATGTTTGATCTTCATATCCACAGTTAGTAATACATCTAATAATCCAGTTCTGGTTATGCTGAATCCGAGTCTTTTATAGTTTTGTGGTCTTTTGTTTAGTTAATGTCAAGCAATTTTTTTTCCAACCACTTACTGAAGTTGATCTTGCAGTAGCACATTTACTCAACAGGGTGCTCCACTGAAATCAAAGAAATCACTGATAGTGAAAATAAAATAAAATCTGTATTTAAAAAGTGCAATTTTTCTAATGGTTTAGACCTCAATACTTACCATCATCATCTGAAAGTAAACTAAACTTTCCTGTTCCAGCACCCCATTGATTTTACTAATTGCAGAGGCGTATTCGACATTTTCTAAATCTAAACCCTTCCAGTTAACAGAGGCAGTTGGTTGGAGGCAGACATGAGGCGTCTGACAGGCACTGTTGTCCTTCACTGGGGCTGCTTCTCTTTGTGTTTCACAGGGACGTTAGAGAAAGCACATCATGAACTTCTCATCATACAGTAGCAAGGAGTGTGTTTGGGGCGGGGAGGGGGTGTTATGTTCATTAGCACATTCAAAATGCCTGGAGGCATAAGCAGAGAAGGAGTGAGGGAAGGAGAGTGGGGTGGGTGGGGGTGGCTTGTATGGAAATTGACCAGTGTGCTGTAACTGTTCATCTGGTGTAGGCCTTTGAAGTGAGCTGTTCAACACTGCAGCCGGCCTTGTTCTTGATAATTGCCTAAATGATCTCCGTGGAGCGTTGGCTTGTGTTACAACTGAACTAATCCAGGGGCAACCCGCTGATTTGACAGAGAGCTCTTCGCCATGTCTTCCCCCACACCCCACCCCCCCTCCGCCCAAACAACAGCCTATCTTCCATTCTGTTTCGTCTGTTTTATTAGACTTACACAGCAGGGGGTGTCATGGTAGTGATGTTGGTTCTGGAGGCAAGTGGGGGGGTTCTGTTTGTTGTAGGAATGATGGCCCCTGTGCTCTCCAAGCTTAGCTACACGCTTAACCCGCACTCCTTGACATCATACCCTCCGCTCGCCCCCATTGATATGTAAATGAGCAGCAGCCCCGTTTGCAAATGAGGGAGGAATAATTAGTCAGGAGCACTTAGCAACAACAACAATAATACACGCGTCTGATCCAGGCTGAGCTGCTCTCTCTTTGTCGTTTGAGATGCTGCTGGCAATCAGACAAGCCCCCCCCTTCCCTTTCCCCTCCATTGCAGCACCAGAGACACTGGTGGGTGGTGGGGCATCCACAACAACTACAGTGTTTGGCCTTTTGGAGCCTCACCAGGGTTTAGGGAGCCAGTGGAGCATGGAGGCCAAGCAGAGCCCTAGGCCAAGAGCACCGAGTACAGAGCACAGTCTGGGTTGGAGACCTCTCCGGTATGAAGGGAGGTCAGAGCAGAGAGCGAGCCGGAGAGGAAGTATTGTGGATACCCTGAGACCGTCACACACATGTCCATAAAAAAGGCTTAAGTGAAAAAATGAAATTTTAGTTTTAAGTGAGGAAAGTACCATGTTAATTTGTCTATGTTAGAATGAATAAGAGCAATGGGTAAGTTGATGGAAAAAGAAAATGGCCGAAAATATAAACAGCAACCATTTCGGGAAAATGACTCGGTACCTTGACTGGGAACAATGGATTATGTCCAATTTACATACAGCGCCAGTGCTTCAAAGAGACGGGTGTCATGTTAGTGCTCCGGTGCCAGGCGTAATGAAGAGCCCCCCTCCCACTGTCCCAGGACAGGCCCAGTGGCAGGGTATCAGGTACACTAAGGTCCCGTATAAAAGCGGCCCCTATGAATTATAAATCATAGGCCACTGGAGCCACAGCCTGTGGGATACAGAGGGGGGTAAGAGGGACTATATTCCCGGAACAAAAGACAGCAATGGGAGGGGGAAAGGTTGAGAGGTGGTGGGGTTAGTGTCATACAGGAAAAGTTGAAGGACAGAGAACGTGATGGTGTGTGTTGCCTGTCGTTATCGAACACAAGTGATATCTCTGTGGTATTGACAAAAAAAGGATTCACATAATGTAAGGAGCCAATACAGTGTAGTTATATGTTCCACATGTGTTTTTCACCCCATGGGGAGGCAATGGGAAGGGCTAAGATTTCTGAGTATTTTTGGTCACCATTTTGTGTATTGGCACACATGAGAATAAGCAAGAGTGCACATGTTTTTCTTTATTCTTGCGTTCATGTGAAAAATATTTTTGAACCAGCATGATATTTCTGGTCCTCCCCAATGGTCAGTGGGTTGTAGGCCTGGTTCAGTCAGAGGTGATTGAATAGAAATATTGTTTTCTTTCCCTCTTTTTTTTTGGGAGGGGGGGCATGCTGATGAAAGGTTGATTGATATGGTGTCAGGAGCTCTGTGATGGATTAAATTGTGTGTGCAGACGTGGCCCTGGCCAGTCATGGCTGTTGCTGCCTTTTCCGCCAGCCACTGCTGCGGCAGCTTTAAGAAAATTTGATTTTCGCAGCTCAGAAACACACGGCAGCCCCTTTCTCTCCGCTGCCTGACTTCCATTTAGTTTGAGAGTGCACAAGTGATTCTTTATTGGATGAAATCTGCGCCGGATTGGATAAAGTGTTAGAGCGCTGAGCCATCTATCACTATCACCGCCCCAGCTCCAGTTTCATTTTAAAAGAAAAGAATGAAAGCAGAAAAGAAGAAGAAGAAAAACAGACAGCCATAGGATGTTGGAGATTTGAAAATTAACTGTGGCAAAGGAAAAAAAGATCCATCCTCCAACAAGTAAGCCTGTTGGAGGATACCAAGCTTTTCACTGTAGAGATGCCTCCAAGACCCACTAGTCTCTCAAGCTCTCCTGTCTCATAACGTCTGACCAGCTCCAGCACACACCTGGTCACATCCTGCTCCTTAGTTGTTGCTTTTTCTTCCTTATGTGACCCATCACACAACTCTGATGTCTTGTGATGCTAGTACAAACATTAACAAATGTTGTATTTGTACAAGGCCTTACAAATAAGTACCTATGTGGCAGGCGGGACACATTTGTTTAAATTGGATTACATATTCTAATATTGACTGTCAGTATCAGTCAGGAGTTGGTTCTCTCATTTAAAATATTTTATGAAACTTGTCTTTTCTAAATGGATGACACTTCACCAGCCTTACATGCCTTCTGAATTATTTTTGTCTTATTAGGTATTTTTAGAGCAATGCTTTAATTACATGTAAAGATGTTAATTTGAATTGACACCTGTTAGCAGAAATTAATTATACGGTCTGCTTGCAGATGTCTAGCCTTTCCAAAACATTTTCTTCAGCCAAAGAAAGCAATACAATAAAAAAAGATGCAAGATATATTTGCTAAACGTTCCTGTTAATAATATTGGTGAGTGTTTTTCTTAATAATTTTACTTTTGCACAGCTGTGACAGAAATATATTTGGGATGTCACAGCCCAGTTGGAACCAAAAGGCTGTTGAACTGTTGGTCGCCTGCAGCCAGGGCAGTCTGCAGATATCTGTGCTCTCTGACAGTGGGGAAAAGCTGTGTGACAGAGCCCCTGACCCCACAAACCCTCCACCCTAATCCCCAACACCTACATAAGTGCAGTCACCCTCATCCGGCCTGCATCTCTCGTCATTCGCCTGGCACACCAGGGCTAAGTCTAAACCTGCAAATTAGTCAAAGTTGTTTGTTTGGGCAGATCGGACCATCTCTCTTCCATTCATTTTTAAACACTATCCTTTATGTCCCCGGGTCTGTCCATTAGTGCTCTGCTCTATAAAGCAAATGGCCATGAATTTACCTCCGGGCAATACACACGAGAGCATCGGAAGGAAGAGGAAGAAAAGAGAGCTGGGTGAAAAAGGCGGCAAAAATGGTGAAACTATTTCATTTCGTCTTGCATAATTCATTTCAAAATGCATCTTGGATGATGTAAATCTTTTCAGAGGCACCCTCTATTCCAAGCCTTTACCCTTAAATGTATCTGTGGTTGAAGTGTCCTGAGGCAGTTTGGACCCACCAGCCTTCCCCACCCCCAGCCTTAATAAATCATTACGCAGCAGAGCCACACTTATCAAGCTGGTCAGAGACCTTTAATGAGCGCAGGGACCACGACTCTGCACAGCCCGAGAAATATTTTATTAAGAGCACATTTAAACACACACTACTCAGGATGAATGCCCACATTGGTGAGCCCCCTGTATCACATCTGCATCATGAATAGCAGCCCCGATACCACAGACTGTCTGAGAGATCCACACATTACTTAAGCTGCGATGCAGCTAACTCTGTCTGACTTGTCCACGGGCCAGCGCTGAGTGCCCTCTATGGAGCGCTTGGATTATTTCCTGGATCCCGATGGGTCCCATGAGGCCTTATGACCTTTGCTCCTATGCTCTGGTTATGATGGCCCTTCAGAGAAGCGAACATACTTGCAAGTCAGACTCAGGTCGTGTCCCTGAATAATGATCTTCAGCTTCTTATGTCCATGTGCTTTATATGTGGAATCAAATCAGCATAATTGTGAAAATATATGTGCTTCTTTGAATCAAACCTTGACCAAGAGACATTTCAAGATTATGTCAAAGCATTCATATTTTTCTTTTAAATACAATTTTAGGCCCAATGATTTCATTATTCTTTTGAAGTGAATACTAAGCCACTCAAATAGCTACTTCCTAACTTTATCTCATGTTGAATTAGTCAGATGCTGTATTCTTTACTATAAAAGAGTCAGAAGTTCAAAAAGTTTGAACAGATTCTGACAACCAATTTTGTGGTTGTCAGAATGTGTGTGTGTGTGTGTGTGTGTGTGTGTGTGTGTGTGTGTGTGTGTGTGGTCACTACTTCTACACCTTTAAAAAAAAAAAATAATACAATTCAAACCAGGTAAGACGTTTGGAAGTACAATCAGAAATCATGCCAAATGTTAAGGCCAGTTTCTTTGATACAGGCAGACTGCCATTTAAAGAAAAATTATCTCAGTCATTAATCCACCATTCAGAACTACCTGACCTGTGATAATAGCAAGTACATGGTTATTGCAGAACTTTTACAATTACTTAGAGCTCTGAACAATCCCAGAATGAACAAAGCTGAGAAAGACTGTCTTTCACATTCTTTTTTTACGTTTTAAAAAAATCATTACGCTATTGTTTCATCTCAGTCTTTTCTTCTCCAGCACAGCAATACAAGGCTGATTAAAGATGACTAAAAGCTAAAACCGACCAAACTACATTCTTCTTCTTTTTCCTCCTCTCTCGTCCCTGAGCTCGTTGACTCAGGAAGAGGTGGCTATAAATGTTTTAAAATATAACCAAAAAAGAAATAAGAAAGGGAAGAAAATGGAATGGAAGCAGGAAAGGATAGGTAATATGAGAAAGATCTTAATCTTAATAATTCATAAAGCAGTCCTTCAATCCCCTTTTTCTCTCTGCTGACTGGTGTTTGATGAAGATACAGACTTTCTCTCTGCTGGGCTCCAGCAAGGTAAATGCTGTGCAGTCTAGATAGGCCTCTGATAAGGCCAATATATGAGACACTTATATATTGGAGTGGGAAAACGGCATTACCCAGGCAGAACATAGGGAGGACAACAGAGCAGGCCCGGATCAGAAACAAGGTTAGAGAGGCAGGAAAGGCCCTTAGGGAGACCAGGCAAGACAACAACTCAGACTGCACCCTGGGTGTAGCACCACGGGTCGCAGGGTCAGTGAAAGGGTGGGACATGTATACCTACTGCCTAGAGAGCCCATGTTTGCTTAAAGAAATAAATTACATTTGAAACCCACTGAAAACAAAAATGTCATTGCATTTCTTAAGCATTATGCATTATATTATTTATGGTATTATGATAATCGATAGGTTCCCAAATAAAGGTACGATTCATTCTGCTCAAGAACAACCATGAATACATTGTGTATTTTGTGAATACATTGTATATTTTTTGTCTAAAAATTCACAGTGTTTTTTAAAAATCAGAGGAAATGGATGGGATCAGAGCAGAGAGATGTGGAGGAAGGAAGAGGGCTTTGCTCCTCTGAGGTAGAGCCCTCTGATCTCCTTTTAAGTTGTGGCCCAGCATGCTCAGCAACATAGCCAGTCAAACCTGCACCCCCCCAGGGTTCAAGCTCTGCTCAAAGGGTTCTCCTCTCTGAGGCTCTGCGTAACCGCCAGGCCACGGCTTCTTTCCACCTCAGTGATCACACACACTCTTCCGGACCAGGAGCGCATGTTGACACGTGTGTTTGAGGAAGCGTTCTGTGATAATGTCCCAGTATTGATCAGCTATCTGTGATGTTAGCTGTTGGAAAGCGACCTGAATTCAATCTGTAATGATTGTTAATACAGGATACTAGATAGGTGGCTCAGCCTATGCTCTGCCATAGCGTGTGTGGGGGGTGGTGGGGTTCCAGGGTTCACCAAAGGTGAGGGACCCTCCTACCCATCTGTAGTCCTGAGAGTCAAGTTCAGCCAGAGGGTCTATGGGGGACTGGAGGTCTGGACGCCATGTCCATCTGGATGACTTTGCATGCATAGGCCAGCTGACTGAGCCAGCCCCTCCCGGTTAGTGACAGCAGAAGATGGCCAAAGGGGACGGTTGATTTGGGAAATGTGATTTTTCTAAGCAGTAGGAGAACTGAACTGCTGGCCTTTATATTTGCTTAATGCAATGCAAATTGATTTTCAACATCACCATCACTGCTTATATCTCACTGGTTCATGTTCATTTCACTTGCAGTATGCATGTAATGGAAAGATGCGGTCAGTAATTACTTTATTAAAAAAAGAGAGAAAGAAATTAAGTCAGTGAACTTGTAAATTGCAAACCTAAAAGAAAAATACTTTAAGTAAATTAAAAGCATTTTTTAAAAGCACACACACTGACATACATTTAGAATTTTGAGAGACTGTCGTGTGTGTGTTTAAGGCATTCATGAGATTAGTGTGAACCTTGTTGTCCCTGAAGGTGGAGAGGCTAGGCACACTGCCGCCGCTCATATGCATCTCTTTTATTGTCTATTGTGTGTAATCACGGTCCTCTTGCTTCATGGTGCCAGACTTTTGACCTTTTTATTCTGCTGTCCATTTACAGCTGCCCCGCAACCTAACAGGCATCATACTGAACAGATGTGCATGGGGGCTGCCACTGAATGCTAATGAAGACTTTCCAAACCAAATCCTTTTCTTATAAGGGATGACATTTTGTAGGAGTGGCCGCAGAATAAATGTATTAATTTAACAGTTTGGTTAAACCACTAAGTCCGACAACGCCACACCGGGAATTTCACCAAGGGAAATGTGACAAGTTTTAAGTCACTAGGACACACAGGTTCGGTTACTCATGGAACAAGAGACGTGGTTCAATTATCAAAAATACAACAGTTTATTTGAATCCAATTTTACAGAAATGATTGATTAATTAAAATGTAAAAAAGCTTAAGTTATGACTAATACTCTGTTAGTAGTAGGCCCCATGAGTGTGTGTTTGTATGTGTCTGTCCATGTGTGCACGTGACTGTGGAGTGTGCATATCTAACATGCATGTGCGTGCATGTGCGTTGTGGCCGTTCGTGCGTCTGTGTATGTGTGTCCCCAGGCTAGACAAAGCATGCTACTCCTTGGCAGTTCCCCCTGTCACTGCAGAGGCCTCAGTGTGTGAGTGAGAGTGTGTGTGATCAATCTCACGTGGACCAGTCATGGTGTCAGGGCAGCAGTGGATCTGACTCGCTCTCTCTTTCTCTCCCCCTCTATCCCTCTCTGGGTCTCCCATTTCTCATCCTCTTTCTCTCTTGCTCCTTTCCATCCATCCTTTCCTTTGACTGTGGGACAGTAGGAGTGCCGGGTCAGGAACGAGCCTATAGTGCGCCCATCCTTCTGGAGGATAATTAATGCATGCCGAGCTGGAGGGCTGATCCTGCCACCGGACTGCTCCAAACAGGTACCTGTGCCTTCCTTTTCTGTGGAGCTACCCTCCTCGGTTTCACTTTGTCAACTGAGCTTTGCTGACTGACTGATTTGCTGTCCAGCACTCACTCATGCTTTCACTTTTTCACACTGCCTCTCTCCCTCCTCCCTCTCTCTCTCTCTCTCTCTCTCTCTCTCTCTCTCTCTCTCTCTCTCTCTCTCTCTCTCTCACACTCACACACACACACACACACACACACACACACACACACACACACACACACACACACACACACACACACACACACACACACACACACACACACAAACACACTTACTGTTCAAAAGGCAGTACTGTCAGTACACCCATTACTGAGTAACTTTTAATAGTGTTTGCTGGAGTGAGAATAGCTTGGTTTTCCTCTTGATCTACATTGTGTGGGTTTCCAGGTTTCCAGGTGTAGAGTTAGAGACATGTTTTAAGCTCTGAGGTGGCAAATGTCATGTTTTTCAAGTTGAAGTGGGTTGTCTTTACTGCTCTGGGCTGTACTAGGTGCTCCTACACCTCTGATCGCCTCTGATCGACTTTCTCAAAGGTTACAGCTTCTGTCTTTTCTGTGATTTTGTGTATTTGATGTGCTATTCCTCGCTGAGATAAAACACCGAAATATGTGGCAAACTGTGATGGCTCTGAAGCAGTTAAAACTGTTTGACTGCTTTGCAACATTGTTACATTTGATCATGAAGTGGTAACTGAAATGTGTAATATTTTCAAAAAATATTAAAATGTATGAAAGAATAAGGATAATATATATTTTTTTTTCTTATAGGCAGTTATAGTTTGTAAACTCACATTTACTCAAAGGTTCAACTTTGAATATGTTCTACATTTTAAAGTATGTCTTGACTTTTACAATACAAATAATACAGTTGGTTTATCACCATAATGGTCTATTAATTAATGAAGACATACATGATGAGTTTTATATGATCGTTGGTTTATTCTGGTTATACAATCAGTTAACAGGCATTTATCATATTCAAGTAGTTTGAGTTACTACAAAGCGACTTGCTTCTTTTCTTAGTTTCCCCGTTGCACATTAGTTTGGATTGACAGACTGGATCAGCTTTCAGAGTTCTGTAGGCATAGGCAAACAGCTACTTCACAGATTTGAGGAAAGAGGAAAAGGCGTTTCCTGTATATGTCACTTTCATTTTTGGATGAGAAGATATTTTTCCAAAGGGTCAGAAAAAGAATTCATGGTAGGTGCAGCTCTGGCAGTTTCGAGAGGGGGTTAATTTGGAGTGCACATGACAGTCTTTCAGAAATTCCAGCCTTTTCCTGCTCAAGTCCCCACCTGCCAAGTTTGTTTAAAGTGTCATCATATCGTATTGTATTGTATAGTAATATAACTTAAATACGTTAACATGCCATTTATTAGATGAGGCTAGGTGACCCATTTAGAAGTTGTTTTAAACTTAATTTACACGTACATACACACCAGTCCAAAAGGTTAATGGCTGACAAATTAACCCCTGCAGCATTATCTTACAAATGGCCTGCAGCATATGATAACCTATAATCAATACCACCAATTATGTGTCAGACAGAGGCTATTGGCCGTGACCTGTCTCTCATAAGGAGACTTTTTGAGGAAACAGGATCCCTTCCACTATGTAGATGCAGGATCTCTCCCATTCTGATGTCATTACAGACACCTGGGACCACCTATCATCCTCTGACTGCATCTCTTCTTCATGACCCTCTCCTCTTCTTCTTCATCTCTGCATCTGCACATTTTTCTCATTTGACTTTTATTTATGATTTTGTTCCTTTTTGTCTTCCTAAAAAACAAGTTAATCTGGTCTGTTTTTAAATTTAAAAGAAAAAAAAGGAAAATGTGGTTTTCCTTCAGTAAACACTTCTTGATTTTTACATTGATATGAACATTGCAGTTGATCTGATATGAACAGATAACATAGTTTCATCCCTAGAAAAAAACTGAAACATTTTATTAAGTAATTCAAATTAAATTCTTATAATCAGATATCATGCTAGATTGTTTTCATACATTGGTTTGCGGTGATGATTATAATTAATGTATTACAAAATACTGTGTGTGTATATATATATATATAGTGTATACATATTACTTAAAAATTGCCTCTGTGATGGAAGTCAGAGAAAGTGCATGTTTGTTAGTCTAAAATAGACTGATTTTGGATAAATTAACACATTATGTACACATTATCACAAGATTCCAGCTGAAGCAAAATCGAGTAGTTGCGTTTACTCCTGAAAGCATTAGCACATAATGAAAGTGAAAAGGCCATCTCACAACTCCAAGCTGTGCAATTACATAATTAATTGGCAAACAACTAGTAGAAATATATAAACAGGCATATACTGTTTTGTTTTTTTCAAGTCACTTACATGCCAGATGATTGCAAGCTATACTTTACTAAATATGGCATAACAATTTTCTAACGTAGCCTATAGGCTGTTCATTTAGTCGAGCCACTTCTAAATTGCAACCAGTGTTTGTAACCACTAATGTTATAGCTTGTACATTACAACTAATGATTTTAAAGTGTGGTCAATGCTTTTGATAGCTTGAAGTAACGACAACGTGTGTAATTATGCCCTCAGCACGCAATCAACTATAACGTAGTGACTTTTCCGCTTTGAAAAACTAACGGTAACTTATTCTTATGTTCTTCACAGGGCTTAAATAATTTAAATGGCTCGTAAAAAATGGGAATAATTTAACGGAAGCATGTATATGAGCCATTCATTTATATTTATGAAATGCGTGACGAGACTTCCTTGAGTAAACAATGCGATTGTAAAGAAATTATATACATGTTATTTTATTATATGATATATCTATCTCGCAGTGACAATGACAGGATATTGCTGTTGTAAAATCCCCGTTTATGACAAATATTAACAAATCTGTTCAAACTAGAACTCATCGAAGTCTGCTTGGCTTATTTTAATAAAACCAAACACAATTAAAGCCAAACTCAGGTCACATTATCATTGAATAATATTACTATTAATAATATTACTTCTAATAACAACAACATCGTAGTAGTTATCATAAAGATATGAATCATAATATTTTTAACTGGACTGCTGCGGACAGACAGAGAGGCATGCAGACAGCAGGTGCTGCGGTCCGTGTCCTCCCGGGTGTGTTAATGGTCACTGGCTGCAGAGACCTTGAACTTCACCGGGGCTCGTTGGGCTTCATGCGGGGGGCAGCTGAGAGCCATATGCCTCCATGTCGCTGCTGTGACACGCAGCGCAGAATGAGGGGCGCTCGCCCGGCTCGTATGGAGAGGACAAGTAGCCTGCCCACTGGTTCTCTCACTGCTGAATATTTTGTCTAAGAAATGTTGTTTCTATTTTGTAAATATTTGTTTCTATTTTTTTTACAGAAATCTGTCGCGGTTATGACGTTGTCATATCAATGGCCTGAATGTTATTTGCTGAAGTAATGTACATTTAAATCCAAAATTGGTGAGATTAATTTATAAAGGAAATTATTTATTAAAAGGCATTTATCTTTTACATTTTTGCAAAAATAAAAATACCTCGTATTTCCATAACAGCCAGCCTGCAGATGGTTTAGCTGTTGGGGCCTATAACATATTCAGCCTAAGGTATAAGTGGTGTGTAGTGGTGCACGAATCAAAAGAGGGGAAACCTCAGGGCGGTTTTCCCCTCCACTACATCCACCCTAACCCTCATCCAGACTCTTCCTGCTGTCCAGACCTGCTTCACATTTAGGCCCATCTTTGCCCTTCGTGGATAGGATGGCACAGACAGGAGGGGGGCTAATGGCTTACTGTAACCAATATAAATAGAAACATGGAGCCAATTAATTATTTCTTTTGCTCTTTTCTGAATGTCGTTGTGATGCTTTCATCGTCCTTTCTTTTTTCAAACACGGACTATTTTGTTTCACAGATGTTAATTGATTAATGATCCAACATTCTCGCAAGTAGATACATTTACATCCTGCATTGATGTTTCAGGTTGCTATTTTGGTTGCACATCAATTTTGGCTATGTAAGACTACAGGCCCTATCCTCTGTGCGATATGTCAGTTATTGAAGTAACTATGATGTCATGTTTGAAATCCCTTTGGTCTTTGAATGACTGAAAGAAACTCTTAATAATAAGGACTAAATAAACTGTATTATTTTTTTTATAAAGAAAGAGAGGTAGTCTAGGCCAAGGTGAGGGATAAATAAATGATGCAGAGATGACATTTGAAAACAAACTCAGGGGAATAAAACGTCTGATCGTGACAGGTCTCAATGTGATTTGTTTGCCCCAAAAAATCACGAGTAGACTCAAATAAAGCCACACGCTTTTGCTTTTTAATCTAGATTTGATGTTGCTGTTTAGACTTTAATACAATTATCATTATTATTATAATTATTATTATTTTGAGTTTGACAGGCCGCTTGAGTAAATCCCTGCACTGCAGAATACACACTGGGCATATACCTTACATTATACTGAAACGTACTGCATTATAAAGTGCATGAAAGAAAATCGTATCCATTTTTTTTTACGTGAAATTAAATGCTGTATTTCCTTTTATTTATGCAGTAATGCATTAGAAAAAATTGAGAGAAATATTTTAAATAGTGATACAAATATTTAACATTTTAGCTTTTGGCAGTATACTGACCAAATAAAATGCCAACCTACCGTGTTGCTTGCACGACTGGGCCTAATTGTTGTATTCATGGTAACAAGTGTCCTATTAGAATATAATGAATATTAAATAGATGGAATAAACTTGTCAGATTCAATTGGGATCACTCGCCAAATTCCTCAACAGTTGGCCCGCGAGGCAATTAATACAAGCTATTACCCCACGATTAAGCCTAATTAGCCCCGATTAGTTCAGAAAGGGAGGGGTGGTGGCGCTAATTGAAAAATGCTTCAGAAAAGGAGGTTGTGTATTGTAGACGCGGGGTCCTCATAAGCAGCTCTCAGTGGTAAATACCATTCACATTCAAATGAGAGTGACAAAGTTTGTCACAGAAACAAGCACACGTCCGCCTCCCGGCCTCCCAGTCTGCTTTAAAAAAAAAAAGAAAAGCGCCCCGCCTTTTGTTAACCTGACACGTGTTTAGAGGAGCGTTATTTGGTTAATTCTATTGGAGTATGGCACCGTGCCCGACAGCCTGGAAAAGAAACCCAGCCCTAAAACACGAAAAGGGACAATAATTAAAATGATATCCAGCGATTTTTTTTCTTTTATCTGACATTGAAATATAACGCCTACAAACACACAAGCACACACCCAAAGTGCGCACACGAGCCAACAAAAGCACCCATATACACGAATAATCTCATTGAAATAAAGAGAGGGGGTTTGTGTTAAGAATGGACTTTAAATGCATTTAAGCTAGAGAGCAGAGCCTTGCACCTGTCTCCCCCTCACTGGAGATTTGCACCCCTCCCACTGCCGGCATTGAGGAGTCGCTCTTTTTTTGTGTGTGTGTGTGTGTGTGTGTGTGTGTGTGTGTGAGTGTGTGTGACTGTGTGTGACTGACCATGCATGTCATATTTTCGGCCGAGACTCACACACGCAAACGACGCCTTTCCTGCGGCATTTGTCTCTTTCTTGTGCATTACAGTGAAAATGTGACCTAAATAACCATTGTATTGTCTGTTCCTCCATTTAGACTTCTCATAAGAATAATCCGTAATTTTGCACGTTTTGTTGTACCTCCCCCCTCTCCATGATGTATAGTCTCTTTGATGAGTGTAATATTAACATGATAAGGAGATGTCAATGGAAACCTCTCTATACCTGACTGAGCAGACGTCTCTGTGATGCTGGCTCTAATGTAATATTAATGCATGCAGGGCTTGTTTCTTATCGGGAAAGATCTTTCCAAAATTGTCCTCCACAGGGACCCACTTAGAGTGAAGCACACCTAATAGAAATGATCACTCCTTTTTATCCTGAATCTGAAAGAAATCACTCAAATGTATGCAGTAAGTGAAAATAATTAGAAAATCTTACTTCATCTAGGACTAGCATATTTTTTGGCTAATGTAAGCATATTTTTTTGTTCAAATTTCAAGCTTTTTCAGTTTATATTAAAAACAGCGACTTTACGTTTTTAACTTGCCTGATTAAAAATAAATAATAATGATCTAATCAGATGTTCAAATTTCTATCTATGATATAGGTTGGTGTTTGGAATTAACTTCATGGTGAAATCCAACAAATAAAAATAAGGAAAATTAAAGTTAATTCACCAAAATGCCTTTGAAATTCTTGATTATGCATATCCTACCAAGACATATTATATTACATATTTTATTTTATTTGTTTATTATTGATACTTTTACATTGCCATAAATTCCTACTTTTTATTTGTATGTATGCATACTATTATATTGATGGACATCTAGCACTGGGGATACAAATGTGCATGGCCTGACAATCTTAAATTCTTACTGTAAGTACTTTTTGACTAATCATTTTTCTGTTGAGAGCAGTTGAGATGTACTTTAAATGAATAATGTTGTCAGTTGGAGATATTGATTGTGGGATTGCCAAGGTGTAAGTAAAATTGAGCATTGATGCGTCTGCTCTGGGGTGTGCCCTGTGAACAGAGGACCCGAGGATAATGAGGCATAATGCTGCCCGAGACAGGGCCTCCTGCCGAATAAATCTCAAATTATACCCCAAACCAAGTGAACGTTCTCCTGGGGGCCAGAAGGTCAAGTCCACGACCCCTGACCCCAGAGAGTCTGGGTCTGGAGAGGAGGTGAGACAGGAGGCTGAACATGGCTGCTGATGATGATGATGGTGAGGGAAGTGCCTGGGACCTGGTTGTTGTCTCTGCAGCCTGCTGTCCTCAAGCCTGCTCCTCCCTGCTTGATTTTAGCCAACACGCCATCTATTATTTAGCAGACTTATTAAAAGTTATTTCAGAGCCACCAGGTCCTGCCAGATGACCTGAGAAAGGGGGCCTCCTGAGTGGCCAGACAGACTGGAAAATCCAAATGGACACAGTGGAACTGCTAAAACACACAGGCTCAAAACAAACAGAAAACACTGCCTGCATTATTAAGCGGTGCATCTCACTATAGGAGAAATAAGAGCTCTTCAATATTTCACTAGCGCAATCTCAAATATGGATGAATGTTTAATTAAAGCCAACTTCTGCACTATACTGTATATAAGAGAAAATAAATAAAAGCACACAAATAAGAAAATAACATTTTTAATAATGTACTCAAATAAATAAGTAAAACACTAAATAATAAACATATATATTTATAAGCAAATATATTTTCAAAAAACGTATGTAAACAAGCTTTATTATCACAATCTCTTACCTAAATAAAGCAAAAAATAAACCATTGTTGCACAAAAATATAATTTTTACACTATTTTAAATAAACATTTGAATAGTCAAAGGCATTTACATTTGTCAAAAATATCTGTAAAAATCTTCTATTACCTGAGTATTTAAATATAACAACATTTCACCCAAAAAAAGGGAAAATACTTTTATTTAATTTTGAAAACTATTTTTATTTTTCTTCCAATAAAAGCAACACTCAATTCAAATGTATTGACTTATCCTTAGGAGATTGACTTAACCTATGTCTTGACACAGGTTCGCCTTGGTCTGTGCACAGTTTTGAATATTCATATCTTTGTTGAAGAAGCGTGACATAACCTTTTTCCCCCTTAATGTGATGTGTGCACATGCACTTCCCAGCTGTGTCCAGAGAGGGCGGGGCTATATGGGCAGTTTTTTGGGGGGGAGCAGTGTATAGAGCTGAAGCTGGCCGGGGCGGAAAGGTCAGGGGAGGCAGGAGACAGGCGGGCTGGCCGACTGCTAAATCTTTGAACCTAACAGATGGTGAAGGTTAGGTGACGTCCCCTCGCCTGGCCTTTCCCCAGTAATTGAGGATAATTTGAGCACCAAAGAGAGCAGGCCTGTCCACTGTCAGGCCCAGAGAGGAGAGACGAGGTTAATATGAAAATGATTTTTGCATTACGGCTGGCTTTGTGAGGCTGGCCGCAATCCTAATCCTGGCCTGAGGCAGCGGGAATGAAGAAGTGTCACCCTGGGTCCAGGCGCCACGCCACGCACATGAATACATCTCCAACCCATGGCCCTGTGCCCCCCATTAACCAGCACTCTGCCAGGGCCGATTACACACTCCCACTCAGGAGCCGGGCAGGCTTTGGGGGCATTTTAGGGAGGCTTGGGAGTGAACTGACATCAACCTTTATCCCATAAGAACAAAAGAGGTGCAGAAAGGCCATGTGATATCAGCAGGGTTTTTTCACCTCTCCCTACTGTAGCAAAGCGCTCCCTCTTCACAACTAAACTTGGATCAGGATCAGTTTTTTGGAAGTTGTTCAAATCTTTTAAAAATATATTTTGCTTCATAAATACACAAGCAAATGATGTGAAATGTTACAGCCAGTTGGATCACTTATTTCTCACTACACTTTCGTACATTTTTGAAAATACATTAGATTTGTAACATGAATAGATTGACTGGACTTCCCCACAGCACAAGCCTGTCATGTTGCAACTGTGGGACCAATTCTGTCCAGAAAGTTGCCTCTTTGGTGTGATGAAGTCATTTACAACTATATTGATCTAATAGTCAAACTGGGCATGTTAACCTGAAGAGCCTTGGAGGGAGTTTCTGGGAAAATGGAGGTGCCCCAGGGACTCTCCCATAAGCTCAAGCAAGACACAAAAGACAGAGATGTAATTTTAAATGTTAGCAGTGGCCGGGGCCCTCTTATACGTCACTTTAGTGCTGCACTCCCGAGTGGATATATTCTAATAGTAAAGATTTCAAAGCAAAGACCATGGTGAGTTTTTAATTGCTGTAAATATTTGATCAATTGGTAGAATAGAAGAATATGTCTTTGAATGTGAAGTGAATACAAATGTTGATGTAAACTTCACTTATTATACAGGTGAGAATGTAGATAGCATTGTGTAGATAACTTATTGAGTGTTGCTCGTTATCTCTCTCAATTAAGAGCAAACACTCATACAGTATGTGCTTACACAGGGAAAAGTACAAAAAGATGCAATGCAAGAAAGGAATACATTGAAATATAAGTGTATTCATAATTGTAGAACATTTATAATAATCTCCTTCTGAGACCCACTATTTGAATCCCAAGAGATACAAGATGTATGTTTCATACCAAATAAAAGTGGTATAGATGAAAATATTAAGTCACCACATTACATGTTATCAAATATTCGCAACATTTTCTTTTCCACCCG
>NW_011349989.1:121308-133005 GCF_000735185.1 Notothenia coriiceps
TGTGTGTGTGTGTGTGTGTGTGTGTGTGTGTGTGTGTGTGTGTGTGTGTGTGTGTGTGTGTGTGTTTGTGTGTGTGTGTGTGTGTGTGTGTGTGTGTGTGTGTGTGTGTGTGTGTGTGTGTGTGTGTGTGTGTGTGTGTGTGTGTGTGTGTGTGTGTGTGTGTGTGTGAAGTAGCTGCTGTGTTGTGCTGTCGAGCTGGGTGGCCCGTGGGCTCCCCCAGGTGTAGTCCAGATGAAGGGGTCTTTACCGGGCGTCCCTGCTGCTGTGCCCTCTGCTTGTCCGTCTTGTTCCCCGGGAGCAGCGAGCTTTAAACTAGCTCCGCTGACAGCCTGTGACCTCCTCCTCCAGCCTGGCCTGTGTGAGCAGGAGAGGAACCCTCCCCGCCCTGGAGACTAGTCCCTCGCCAACTCCAGTCCCATCCCTTTTCCACCTCTTTCATGGACTCACCTGCACGTGGGAGCTGAAGTTTAAGTAAATTGAAACGTGGACATGTTCATATACAGAAAGGAGATTATTGATGATTTAATGGCTTTGTTCTGATTTTGTTAGAATGGATTGATTGTCAAAGATGAAAGAGTTTGGTTCAAATGGGCGGGCAGAGGGTTTCTTATCCTCTCCTTCCTCCCTTCCTTCATCTTTCTCTCTCCAGCCACCCCAACCCCCTCTCCACCTCCTGTGTTTTATGGAGATTGGTCAGTTGTCAGGTCAGTTGTTCCCTCTGAGGGTGAATGAAAAGTGTATACTGCTTCCTAAACAATGAAAGAAACAGCTGTTTTATGCAGCTTATAAGCCATCTTCTTTTCACTGTGGAACACACACACACACACACACACACACACACACACACACACACACACACACACACACACACACACACACACACACACACACACACACACACACACACACACACACCACACACCATACTCATAGTGGTGTGATTGCATTTTGTTTCCTGCTATATTTCGTGATGGAACTTATATTTCGGTAAATCACAAGAAAGATTTTTTCCAGGCAGTTCAAATCTTATTTGTTTGCTCTCTCACCAGGGGTGCATTTCTTCAACTTTATTTGCTGTAGTTGGAGATGTTATCTTGCATGTGTTTTCTATTTTACATTTGTAAGTTGGAGACCTGGGAAGGACCAGTGGCACAACAGGGTTTTCTATATTATCGTCTTCTGATTATTTCATTTTATGTTGCTGCTCCAATTGGACGAATAATATTCATCATTCCTTTGACCTACAAGATCATGGCAGAAAGTATGGCTTTGAAAAGTAAAACAAAAAATCTACTTTTAAATAAGATCAATTGTAAACAAACCCAGGGCAACCCTTTGAAAGGCCCCGCCAAGAGATTTACCTTGCCCTGTGGCAAATCATATTTTTTGAACTGGGTTTAAATTTCAAGTGTCTTGGGTTTATAAAAACCTGGAACAAAAGAAAGCCAGTCTCTGAACAGCAAATATTATCTGCTGGTCGGGCAAGATGTCAAGATTTCCTTTTTGTTGTCTAAAATACAGGGCCAGATATAGTGTCTGGCAAATCCCAGAATAGACATCAGAATATATCTCTGTTTACTAGATTTTTACTAGGAACACCATAAAACCACATCTGCATGCACAGTTAGAGGTAGACCTTATATTGAATTTTACCAAGCTACATCCTTTCGAGGTTTCTTAAATGTAGCTTTTAACAATGCCTAACTGAGCTGCTTCTTAAATTCTAAATAAATTTCTGGGTTCAAAGAACATTTTTTCATTTTAAAACCTGAATACTTTAATGGACTAAGTGTTACAATTATCTGAATTGTATTGTATGTTGTGAGAATGTTTTTTTCTTGACAGTTTTCACTTCTGTTATGCACTATAATTTGATGTCTAATTATAGAAAGAAGTGTGGTTGTGCTGGCTTGCTCTGTAATGGCTTTCCTTCAGAGTGATAACCATAGCAATAACTATTTACCGTTTCTTGGTAATAACAGTACTAGGAAACCAAGTAATGACTGTTCCCTTGATCAGTCCCATATTGAGCCATGATGAAAGCATATGGGAATTTGTTATAGAGGCCTGGTGTGACATCCATTACTCCTTAATATCCTGCAATCTTTCCACTCTCCTCTCTGCTTTGCCCCCAAAATCCAGACCTCTAAGAGTTCTACACCCACCTCTGCTCGACATTCCCACCTCTTCATTTTGCCTGCTGAGACACATTTTGTCTTTTGTTTGTTGATGTTATTTAAAAAAGAGAGCACATCAGAGAGAAATGGCTAAGTAATCATAAAAGAAAGCTCCTGCTGCACCTCTGAGTCACTTTCCTTTTAATTGGTTGCAGCTTTTAAGTGAACTTCAGTGGCTAGGTAGAGGGAGGAACAGCACTGTCTGTTATTTGGTTTTCCTTTGTAGTGAGCCCTTGTCAGAGCCAAATAAACCAGTGCAGCTCACCGACAGGGCAACCTTTCCCTGCTAACCATTGCAAAGCAGAAAGAGAGCCTTCTCTGTCACCTGATGTTCCACTCTACTTAAAACAGAGCAGGGGGGGTTGAGTGTGGAAAAAAGCGAGAAAAAACCATGGCCCCGCTATCATCATTTTATTTTGATTTTTTCCCCCCCATCCCATTCTTTAATCCCTCTGATGAAGTCTGGACAGGCAGAGGCATGCTCTCGCAGACAGCAATTTCACTGCACCATATGCGCCTCACACATCGGATGGCAGGGAGGAGAGGGGTCTGTCGGGAGCACAGCCAGGAGACAGGAGAGAGGAAGAAAATACACAACATGAAATCTAGAATGGGCTGTAGCCGGGGCACACTGATACCCGTGATATTCTGTCTGCAGCATCCGCTTATGCTCCTTTAGCAACGTGCCCATCACGCATTACCATCACAAAAACACCAAATAAAGCATGTCACAAATAACCCTTGACCTGTTCTGAAATATTAACACTGAAGCAGGTGAACAAATGAGCCAGGTACTCACACAAAAGGAGCCAGGTACCCACACAAAAGGAGCCAGGTACCCACACAAAATGGTGGTAAGCTGTGCACTGTTTGGTCCCTCCCTGCACCGAGGATGTGGTGCCGACACCCTGATCATGTGATTAGAGAGGATGGAAAATAGCTCCGCGTCTACTGTGGCTGCTTTCAGACTTCCATGGTTTATCCGTACGCCCAGAGGAGATGCCTTTAATTAAGTGGAGACAAGCATTGTTGCAAGACAGAAGGACAAATAGTGACAACTAATAAACTGTATATATATTATTTTTAAACATGCACTGCAAAATGCAATGCCATATCATTTTTATACATTTGGATTTATTGCAAATTATTGAATTGATTTGTTTTGACACAAAACAAACCAAAGTCATCACAGAATGCAAAGTAATGCCTTTAAATGTGAACTAGCCACATGTATTTAGATGTGTAGATTTTGAGCACCACATCTTACAAATTGATATGTATGTCACTGTGAACGGGATAGCAAGGGGACAGGGAATGGGTGGACGGTAACATAATTACATTTTGGTCAGTGTACCTTGGTTACATACAACGGGAGATCCATAACCCTGCTTGTTCCTTGATCTGCTTGGTCAGCCGAATGTGCTGAAAATTGCTCCTTAATTCTCACACTTGTTTCCTATATACATAATACATCCATCTCTTATCCTCTAGACCTGTTTACTCCCCTTGTGAAGTATATGTCGACCTCAGAGGGACCTGCTGCTTTTGTATTAGAGAGAGAGAGAGAGAGTTTAAAGGAGACAATCTTGGTGCAGGGGGGCAGAAGGTTACACTTAGACTCTGATTGGGTAGTCTGTAATTAGGACTGCATTTGGCAGCTTTCAATTTTAGGTTAGAATTGAAGGGGAATTAGAGTGACTGTGTCTATTACTAAACTCACCTGAGAGCTCAGGAGCATGTATCAGTTCTCCGGAGCTCAGTCCAGTCTCATAGATTACTCCTCAATGGGCTGGTCGGCTCGCTGACATTGGGAAGCTGTTTAAGATACGCTGCCATAGTTCGAATTAGTTCAGCATTTCTGTAGTAGTAAAACAAACTGCAATTAAATTACTTATTTTTGATGAGGATGCTCTTATTAAACAACTTTTGCTCACTTTCAGAAACGTAAAAATAAAGCACAAGGTCTCCAGCTGTTTTTAACTAAAGTACTGCTGTGAATTGTTTTTCACAGTAACGCATCAGTATTATTGCATCCATGCCGGGTTGGACAGTGGCTCCAGTGAATCGTTTGAAATGTATTTTAAATGGCAATAATGAGGCCTGCTGAGTGATTGATGCTGTCAGCGAACAGCGTATACCTATGCAACCCTGGGCCCAGCAGGTGTAGATCAGCAGCACATTAGACAGAAAGGGGGAAATGTGGTACGCATGTGGCGATGTCTGGGAGAATAGACATACATCAGCTGCCCGTCTGCAGCGGCGATACAGAACGAACGGTAGCTTCTGGAAGTGCGGTAAAAGCTCTGCCCAGGAGGATCTGTATAATGCTCTTCATTTGCTGCAGGGAAAGCTGAGACATCCCAGGGTATTGATCCAACTATTGACATCATTTGACGGTTCCTTTCAAGCATATTGTTAGGCTGCCAAGGAAAAAGAGTGAAAGTGTAAAGGGGTGAACTCTCTGTCATCAGGGCGGCACGTGTGTAATGTAGTGCATACATATTCAAAGGTCTTGTTCAAAAAGATTGCCACACCCTGAGCTGCCGGGCCTCAGCCCCCTTTAACCTCTACGAACCAGGAAAGCCTGCAGCTCTATAAGGCTTATCATTCCAGACCTTTCTTCTCTCCATCAATGTGGACAACCATCCTTATTATTTTATATCTTGAATTATCAGCAAATGTGTTATTTAAAAAAAAATAAAAAAACAGGAGAATGTTGTGGTAATTATTGTAAAAATTCAAACTTCATTGAGCCATTTGGTGTTTTCCCTGTGCTCTGTGAGAGTCTGTTTCTGCGTCCCGGCAGCATTTGGGCTGTGGATTCTGCCCTTGACTTTGAGCCGTTCCCAGGCTCTTGAGGGGCTCCGAGGGGACAGCTTTGTGTGACGCACAGAGAGCAGATGTTCTTCTGCATTTGTTGTGGCCCGTTTGGGATGCTGTCTCTGTCCAGACTTGACCCTTGACCCTTTAGGTTGATTATGCTCCTGCAGCAGGGGTCAAAAGACACATCTCACATGCTCAGTGAAAGCTTTGGAGAAAAATGTGTGTTTTCTTCTTAACTCTTTTTAATTTGACCTCCTCGATTATGTCTACAGCAGATTTTAGTTAATGTGATTTAGCTATTTCCATTAAATCTGTCAAAGGCCTGGTGAAGCTTTTTAGTTTTCTGAAGCAAGCAACCTGTATACAACAATTTTTTTTAAATCATCATATTCTTGAAATTAATTAATTACATTTAAATTAATATACTTTTAACACTTGGAATAATTTGTATCTAGGCTTGATACTATAGCTCTAAAACTCTATTAAGATAATGATTATGTAGTAATATTTCCATATCTCTTTTTTTCTTTCTTTCTTTACAATGAGCTAACATGCTAAAACATTTATGGAATAAGATTCCATAAATCCTTTTTAGAAATCACAACAAATTCTCTTTGGCCTTTGTATGTTCATCTCCAGCTTTTAATGGGACAACAAATTATTTTGACACAAGACTGTGTTTGTGTTTACTTCATGCATGTTTTTTTTTTAGAACTTGTATGCAATGGATCCTGGCTAAACCAGGAATATATTACACTGGTTTTAAATGGTCAGGTCATACATTTGCAGTGATACCTCTACCTCTCAAATAGGGGTCCTCTCTGTGCCTTTCCTTGCTCTCACCCTGTATCGTATAATAGTGAGATGTTGTGAAGCTGCTCCCCACTGACCACCTTCAGGCCCTGGGGCTTTCTGCAGGGAATGAGCTACTTGCTGACCACTTCAATAAAATTCAATCATAGGTATCATTTGCAATTCTTGTAACCATGTTCAGACTTTATAATGTGACAGGCTCTGTCAAAATCTAGATTATTGGAATAGAAGTTAAACTTAAAATGTCCTCCAATGGATCATTTGTGAGGGGGTCTAATACTGTTACTGAGAGGTGTGCTGAAAGGATGGAAATACTTTCAGAATATTGATTCTTGTTAAATCAGGAAAGTTAACTTTTCTTGAGTTAATCAGACTAAGTGCAGTGCGAAACAATATACAGGAAACTTGCTTTTTCAGTGTGGCTGACAGGATGATGAAGGAATTACGAGTTTAATGCTTTCAAACCACAGCGTCTTAATTAGTAAGATTGCTGAAATGCAAAATCTTCAAATAATCATGTAATTTCACACCTGAGACTGGAATTTAAAAGGGTTAGGTATTTTTGTCATTGTTATATTAAACATTGTTCTGCTTCATAAGAATCTATTTTATTTTTTTATTTTATTTTCAGCAATATATGTGTATTAACATCTTAGTCCTGCCTTAAATGAAGCAGCTTCACTTGCTTAACGGACTTGTTTCAGTCAGTATTTTCTGACTGATGCACTGTTGATTGGGTGAAAATGACTAAAAGCTATTGCAGATGTTTTTGTCTCTCCCCTCGGAGACGTGCTGTTCTGGCTCCGGTTAATTTGACCTCAGCCACATTGTTGACTCTTTGAAGGTAATGGGGAGCATCTTATTTTGTTGTTTGAGATTACGGCTTTCCCTATGAAAGTTCTCCAGGATCAAAGACTCTCTCATGCATTAATAAAGGGTGTTTTGTGAGAGTTTTATTAGCTGTAATGTGCTGTCTGGTAATTCATGTCTGATGGCAGCAAGCGTCAGTTGTAGGCGGAAGAATGAAAGAGCACAGACAGTGTTGTATTTCAATATTGCTGCCTTTATGGGTACCGGGGCTAAATTTATATTGATCTGAATTTGATAATGATTCTATTAGCTCTAAATTTGTATATATTCAAGGGCTCAGTTACACACCGAAACAGAAAAAAAGAGCCAAAGAAAACAAATTAGTGTGTAAGGGTGGATTGTGTTGCATGTAATCTAAGAGGGGACCATTGGTAGGGATCATCAGGAACTCTGAGTGAAGGTAAAACGGAGAGAGCAAAGAGCCTTGTTTGTGCATGTGTGAGTGTGTAAATATCTGTTGCTAAATTGCTTCTTGCTGATTGTTATTAATGCAGATTTAATACATTATTCATGCTGTCTGTGTAAGTGTGTGTGCATGCAGTTGTTTGCGTGGATTTTGAAATATGACTATTTTACAAATATACAATTATTCTCTACATCTTTAGTTTAAGTTTAAAAGGTTAAGCCACCTGCATGTTGAGTGACACAGGGGCTGGTCAATTGGTCACTACTAGGTTACATGTTATTAACACACTAATTATTATTGACACCTCACTGACATTGGTCAGCAGGCCTGCCAATACCTGTCTCCTACTATCAGGGCCTGACAGAGGTCATTATCAGAGATCTGGGCCCCAATGGGGACCTGAGGGACTCCACTATTCACAGGCTCAACAGGCCTATTGCCAAGACAGGTCAGGTCAATGCAACCCCCCCCATCAGCCATCCCCTCCTCTACCCCCTCACCACAACCTCTCTGTTACAGTCTCCTCATCTTGTTTTTCTTTTAACAAGTGCTACACTTTCTATGAAATTCTTTTCTGGCACACCTCAATATTTGTCTTAGTTCTGATGTTTGCTATCAGTAGATTTGAAGTAATCTAGGTTATCAACACTGAGTGCCTCCGAGCTTTGCCTGTGGCCCCTGCAGTTACAGTTGATGTGGAGGAATCAAAAGTCAGCCTCAGTGGTTTCATTTCAGTTGGCAGCATGAGGTTGATAAATCTGTGAAAAAACACTAATTTAGACGGTATGCATATGGATTTGTCCCTCGAAAGTAATGGGTATTGTATACTTAGGGGAATTACCATAAGACATTTTACACAGTCCAAGAAAAATATAATTCATGCATAATTGATTGGCGACTTGATTGCTTGAGTTTACTGTCATTTTTCTGCAGTGAGTCAAAGTCTTTCCTCGGGCTGTTTAGCGTAATGGACTTTGGGGATATTTAATTTAGGGCTGTCCAGGAGCAGAAATGGATCTCCACTCTCACTCTCTTTTATATAACATGTTTGGCTCCCACCACTTAAATTACTCTCATTTAACATGCAAACCCATGGTCAGAGCATGGCTAATTGCCTGTCATTTTGATAAACTCTATCAACTTATTTAAATATGTTGTTCCTCACATCCCAGTTTGGGGTGCCGGTGAGGAGAGTGGTAAACTATCGGCCTCCTTTCATATTGTATTTGATTTTCTAGATTGCAGTTTAAGTTAGATGTGTGTTTCAAATGCCTTTGGTTTGTCTAACATTGGTGCCTTTGGCAACATGGTTGTTTGAATAGATTAAGAAAATACATATAAGGCATAATACAGTGCAAAAAGTATATTGTTTAAGGTAATTCTTCAGAGCAATACATTTATTTATAATTTATTTATAATATAGTAATATATGTTAAAAAGCATCAGTCATTGGCTGGGAAAAAAGTAGCGATGTGTGTTCTTCAGAAACTGTTAAAACATCAAAAAATGTGAAATATTTGTAAAGAAAAACAACATCACAGATGTGTTTTTATCTATTTAAGCGAGTGCTGATTGTAAACTCATGTCAGTTTAAATACAAATAGCCATGACTAATGTAAATGACAAAGATTTTATTATCTATGTGTGTTTTTTTTGTACTATTCTATATATGGCTTAAATACTGCATAGAATTGTGTTTATCCGTGTTCTCTATGTATGGGAGTAAGGCCATTCATTTTTTGAAACCCCCTGGCATAAATAAATGCCCTCTGTGGCGCTGAAGCAGATGCTGGAGCCTGTGTTTGATTGAAAATACCTCTAACGTTCAAACTAGTTGTTGTTGTGTGTTGTGTGGTCTGTCTGAATATGTTGGACATGTTGTTTAAGTAATTCATACCTTTTCTGTTCAGGAAAAATATACAGTGCCAGACTCTGTCATTAAAGTGGTTGGGATTAGAAAGGTGGTCAGCTTTGTCGGCTTTTTGTCTTTTGCTGGTGCTAAATGAAGAAGGAATAGATGATAGTCGCAGATGACTTGAAACCTTGACAATTTTCACAATCAAGCATTTTCCAAATAGAACTTCAGTCAAAGAGTACAGCAGGCCTTATGATACCTCAGAACGAGGGCCGTCAAATAGCCGTGTTCAGCAGCGGGCCCTTTCACAGCAGGGTGGACATGGTGAACAGAAAGTGGCCAAGCCCCTGGTCGCTGCTTCATTATCCCTCTGTAACCATCCACATCAGCAGACACCTCCGCTCCAGCCTGCTGGGCCCGCCGCTGCACCGGCCACTCGCCCGAGACGAAAGGCAATGAACTCCAAAAAATGCCGTTCATCTTCCAGATGGAGTGATTTACTGATTTAGCATGGGCTCTGTCCCCCAAGAGCCACTGCACCCATACACCAGCATTCCCCACTCTGCTGAATAAACATTTATATTCTTTAACTTGATGTTTTGATATTATGAAAATAGAAATCAAGCAGTCAAAATGCATTTGGAACATTCTGTGCATAACCGACCGATGGAGAAAATAGAGAAAAATGACACTGGGGGAGTAAGTGAGGAAAAATGAATATATCGGGCTGGACTGCCAGGCACAGAGGGCATTTGAAATCATACTGGGGAGAAATGGGAGAGGTTGGTTTCTCCCTTTCCTGCTGAGCTTTACCAAATAGAGGATGGGGCACAGTTATTTTTATTTCCCAGTTTTCTTTTGTATGTATGAGTTTTTTTAGAAGCTTGATTTTAATACTGTAATTTTCACATCACTCAGATGCAGCCACCTGTCTCTTGCCAATATCCCCTTCCTTTGTCTCTTAAATAATAAGCCTACATATACAAAATGTTCTAAGGAAAAGGACCATGGAGAAAAAGTAGAAGGTGTTGACGAGGGGAGGCAAGAGATGGGAAAAAAAGGAGGGGGGGAATAATAATAAAAAAATAGGGGGGTGGGGATACTCAAAGATGAGAGAGGTGACCTTTTTCTCTCTGGCTTGCGTCTGGCCATCAGTAAGCAGCCATGTTTGAAAGGGAAGCCATTTTCTTGCCCCGCTCATTACTGTGTTTTATATTCAGCTGTGTTTGGAGGCGCTGGTCACTTTTCAACGCTGCAGTCATGGCAGGCCTCAGCTGAAGGGTTTGTATTATGTCTGTCCGCAATATGTGTGTGTGTGTATGGTTCAAGGGAGAGGCTCGGAGGGGGAGCCAGGGGCACTCAGGATTAGACGGAAAGACCCCTGGGTTGGAGGCCAGAGCTCAAGTTCATCACTGCAGACAATTGAAAGCTCTTCAGAAAGCGATTGGGCTCTCAGTGATATTGGCCTCTGTGCCGTGGACTACACTACAAAACTCTCCTCTCATCCACCGCCATCACAGAGGCACCTAAGCACCTCGCTGTCTGCTACCGGTCCAGTTCGTGTCGCCTCATGCTCATCCTGCTACTTTTAATTATAGCCTATAAGGGATATGACCAAACGCCACGGTGACCGTCTGTGTGTTTATTTGTGCTGTTTTTCCGTGGTCGACTGACAGAGGCGCTGTCTTTCTGGGCATGCGCACAGGGTCAGACTGTGCTTTGAGTACAATACACAGCGACAACCCACACACACACACACACCCACACAAACACACACACCACCACTACCACAACCATTCCTCCTCTCGCCTGTCCTTCTCTCAGCCCAACCTCCTCCCTCTTTACACCCCTTCACGAGGACATCTGCTCCCCCAGCGTAGCTGCCATTGTGATGCTCCACACTAACAGGGGTTTTAGCCACTGGTGGTGTGAAATTAAACAGCCACCTCGTCCCTTGATGATAAGTGGCGTCCTGTCTTCATGCTGCGGCTATCTCCCGTCACACAGCACAAGGTCACGCTTTCAAGGGTGAATTAGAGTTCACTATTGTAAAAAAAAAAAAGTGAAGGAGAGATAGTTGAAACTATCATCTCTGGACCTGTTTTGATTTTGATTTTGTTCAATTTTCTTCTATTGTTGGCTGAACCTCCATCTGATACAAGATTGGACATGGATTTTACACCGCATCACCTCTGCCACACTGCACCCATGTCCCCTTTTATGAGCTGAAAGTGAACATCCACTGGGCTGTCTCCTAATGGAAATAGAATATTCAGTGTATTTGATGCACAAGTGACTGTTCAGTACATGATAATTGCGTATTATTCAGAAACCCGCAATCAGTGAGGTACACTTCAAAAAAGAAAGAAAGTCATTGAAGTAATGAAAAGGCTTTTTTTCCTAGGCAAATTATCTTTTTGAAATTAATAGTTAATATTTTAGTATTGCTATATATTTTTAATTCACCCTTTGCATTTTTGCAAATATAATGTATCCTTCCACATTCATTTCACTGAACACCCTTGATGAGTACTTCAAATGTGAATTAAAGCACTCCATTTTAAGAGGAAAATGAGTAATAATTCAGAGATATTAATAATACATAATAATGCTATTCAGGAAAATTGAAAGTTTAAAAACAGAGGAGAAAAGAGGTGGAAACATTACATCTTGTATTGTTTGGCTGTGTTTAATGGCCAAGTCTGCAATAGGTGATACACAGAGTGGGCCAGGTTACCATATCAGATGGGGGG
>NW_011349989.1:139865-140875 GCF_000735185.1 Notothenia coriiceps
GGGGGGGTTAAGGAAGGCACCTGACAGCTGTGTGAAGACGGCTACTTTAACAGTCACATTTAGACCAAACCAGTCATTTATATAAATTATTTTACTCGTTTATATTTGAAGTTCCAATCTCTTGTGACTTTGTGAAGCTTGCATGGCACAAAGATGCTGCAGACAGACGGAGGTGTAAGGGCCGCTGGTGATGAAAGAAGTGGGGCAGGGGGTGAGAGGTGACTCTTTCACTTTCTTTCCCTGTCTCATAAGATATCACTTTCCCCATTCACTTACTCTCTCTCAATTTAAGATGATTAAGCAAAGGAAATGAAATTCCTTTTTCCTAACCAAGTCTTTTAAAAATAATATTAGAAAGTCTCATGATTATGATAGTATTAAAATGATTTAGGGGGACTGTTAATGCCAATGGAGTAATTTTCCAGGTCTGCTTAAGCCCTAATAGTGGTGATAGAATAGCCTGGCTGGGCCCTGGGCCACATCATTTCCTTTCGCAGGTACAGTAGATGGGCATCCTGTGGCTGAGCACCAAGCTGTTAAAGGGCCCTGCAGGGAACACAGCTGGAGACTGAATTAAACTTCCTTATAATAAAGTGTAGCGAGGTGTGAGTCACATGGATGGCCAAAGATTGTGTAAACAATGAACTTTTAATTGTTTTTGGAGATTTTAAATGTAATATTACTTTTGACGTTGATCTCCGTGTGAAGCTTTAATTATGGAAGTTAAATATATACCCAGATTAGATGAACTTTTGTTGTGGAGAAAATGGTTTGTTATATATTCAGCAGTGTCTAACAGCCTTCATACTAACTGCTGTTGCTGGGTTGTTGTGTTCTCTATTGTGTATCTCTGTTTCTCCCGCTGCGTGAAAGCAGGACGGCTGATAGTGCTGACAGAGTCTTGGGGGTCCACTCTGCAGTCATGACTCCTGCCTGGCTGGTTGCCCCCATGGGTGCACATTGCAGCAGCCTGTTGACCAGCGTGGCAACTGCAGCTTACACAGTCACTT
>NW_011349989.1:140887-150209 GCF_000735185.1 Notothenia coriiceps
CCCCCCCACCCTCTGTGTCTGAGTCCAAGCCATGCTTGAACCAACCTTTGGCCATTTCCATTCAATCTTTTTGGATCTCTAAAGAGCTGCTATAAAAGTTTATATTGAGATGTTTTTCATTTAATATATAACAGCAGCACCTATAATTAAAAAGGAACATTTGATAAGGCCTTGTGTCTTGTGTTATAGTTTGTTTAGCTTTATTATTTTAGGATGTAAAACATTGATGAATGGGTTGTAATCGGTCGTAGGCATTTTATAAATCTGGTTTTGTGCGTTAGGCCCACATGTTTTATTTGTTTTAATGTAATCTTGGACTGCTGGTAATGATCCGAGTGCATTTATTACATTGTTCCCTTTGATTAAAACTAAACAGCTCTGTTGCATCAGTTAATTAATTTTAATCACCTTGAATAATGTTAGGTTAATTACAAAAGCAGGGTTTATATATATTTATATCTCATCTTTCGAAACTGGCTGATATTGTTAGTTGTGAAAAATACTGTTATATATATATATATATTTATTTGTTTTCTTTTTAATTGTATGGAGCATATGTTACATATCAGTAATGTTTTTTTGAATTCATCAATATACATCGTTAAAACCTGGCTCATTTAGGTGATGAATCCAAATTAATTATATGAATAACTGAAAAGCAAGGAAACATTTTATGATTCAGATAATCCTGATGTTACAGAATGAAATAGCCTTGCAATTTAAATAACACATTTACATTAATTAATTAAGGGGCTGGAGGAATAAATAACATATGATATATTTATAGTGAACTCATTACAGAAATGGCAAAATTATCTAATGTTTTAAAAAGTTACTGAGTTAAATCAGAAAATAATTACTTTTACATTACTTTAACTGGACTATAGGTTATGCATTTTTTCTAAAGACTTTTTTAATGTTATTTATACCCAAAAATAATTAATTATACTAATATACACTTGTAAATATTGTCTCTTCACACACACACACACACACACACACACACACACACACACACACACACACACACACACACACACACACACACTGTGATTGAAGCCATTTTTTATGAAAAATGAGTGGCAGTGTGATTTGGGACAGCTTGGAGAGGCCAACAGTGATGTCATTAAGCAGCACCCTGGATGAGGCAATCCCAGTCACTGAATAAATAAATACATTAAAATCATATCTTATGTATTCTTTTCTCCTCCCTTCAGACCCCCACTATCCCAAATTCTGACCCCTCATCCCTACCCCCTACCGCCACCCCTGCCTAAACACACACATCACAAATAACACCCCTTTGCTGCTGTATCCACCACCCCTGCTACCTTCCCCCTCATGTCCACCGGCATATCAGGAAAAAAAAGAAAACAGCCTTGCAATAAATAATGCATTTTACTAATACACATTCAGGTGGAGTCAGTCTTTGGCCCCATCTCATGCACATCCAGAAGAGAAATATAGAATCCAAGAAGGGAAGGCTTTCCCCCTGAACTGAAAGCGGTGACGGCTCGGTAATGGGCTAAAACAACGAGCATGAGAGTGAAAGAGTGAGAGAGAGTAAGAGAGTGAGACAGAGAATGAGAGAGTGGGAACAGAGGGAGAAGAAAGGGGGGGGCAAGAGAGAGGTAGAGAGTGGCAAGCATATTATAACTCATCCATGTGGATCACCCTAGTAGATTGGGAGCAATCCCTTGTTGAAATTGTCTTCTAAACACTTAGAGAGAAGGAGACAGAACGGAGCAGCCAGCCCATCTCACTGTGCCTGTGTGTGTATTCTCACACTGCCTGCTATCCCAGCCAAGGTAGAGAGACCTCTGACAGACCGCTTGCATGTGTGCTTTTACTTTGCCCGCATGCATGAGTGTGTGTGCGTGCATGTGATTGTGTCGTTGCCTATCTTGCGAGCCAGCCAGCTAGTGAGTGTGTGCATGTGTGCTTGAGCGAGAGGGAGAGAGGAAGAGAGAGAGAGAAGATGTGTGTGTGTGTGTAAGGAAGAGGGGGTATTATGCACCCTGGATGTTGCCTCGTGCTTTAAACAGCTGCCTACAAGCCCAGGTAGTGTGCGCCGGCTTCTAAATAAGCAGCACATTCACCGTCCCCTTCAGGACAAGAGGCTAGGCTGCAGAGTGTGAAATCAGACTAATACAGTGGTGTAGGGCTGAGCAGGAGCAGGAAGCAGCTCCTGCATGACTTACTTAAACTAGAGGTTTAGAGGACAAGAAGCAGCAGAAGAAAAAGAGGGGATTGGACGAGAGAGAGAAAGGGGAGAAAAAAGACAGTAAGGTCAGTAAATCCTTTTTTAATTCCTGCTCTGTGGATTTTTTCTTTTGGTGTACAGTACTTTGAGTACAGTTAGTGTGGGGCTGGGACTGAGGCAGAGGCTGTGACTGCTGTGTTTAGCTGGAGAGAGTATTGATTCTCTGTAAGTTTGTGGGAAGTGTGCTCTTTTTGATCCTGCCAGGTGAGAGCAGATGGAAACACTGAATGTGGGGGGGCTGGGTTAGAACGGCCCAACTCTTTACTTTGTGTGTGTGTGTGTGTGTGTGTGTGTGTGTGTGTGTGTGTGTGTGTGTGTGTGTGTGTGTGTGTGTGTGTGTGTGTGTGTGTGTGTGTGTGTTTGAGTGAGAGAGGAAAAGAGAGGGAGCAAGAGTGTGTGTGTGTCTATTTAAAAGTTTATAATGTTTTTGTGTTGACATAACTTTATGCATAGTTGTGCAGTATAGATTTTGTACACAGTGCAGTGGGTGCAGACTATTTATAAAAAAGCATACACATCTTATGTTTTGAGTTTTGGAATGTGTACAGTAACAACAGTCAAGTGTGTGTGTGAGTGTGTGTGTTGTGTGTGTGTGTGTGTGTGTGTGTGTGTGCAGGCTTCTATGCGCGTGCACATTTCTATGCGCGTGGATGTGTGCTGATATGGTGTGTCTCAAAAAGAGGGGGTGACTGTGCATTTAGGGAAGGGGCAGTCCCATGTGGGCCTGATAACAGAACTTAGAATAAAACCTGCCGTGACATTTTTTTTTTAAATTGACAGCTTTAAGAATTAACACCGTTGACAGACAGTAACACCTAACGGTCACTGTGTCATAAATATTACCCAATGAGAGGGTCAATGCATAAAAAAAACATGTAAACAAAGTGCAAACAAGATAGTTTCCATTGTTTCACTGCAAAAGTTGTACTCACAATTATGTTAAACTTTTGAAAAGTCATTCAGGATATGTGGACGTTTCCATGATATTAGTGTTAAACTTGTATAGGGGTGAATGTTTTAATTAATAACACAAATATATATTTTTTATAATGTAACTTTGTTCTTTCAGTTAAAAAAACGTAAGCTTTTATATGAAAAACGGGATGAGAATCAAAGGAAGATTTTATCCATATGAGACATGGAGCAGGTGCAAAATACTGTGTGAAGGTATGGGTATGTGCCATCATTTAGATGTGTTTAGCCACACGCAAGCACAGGAAAAGTGAAAAAGCCAGGACTACCAAATTGTCAGCAATACTAAAGACATCAACACAAAAATTTCAGCCATCCATCACAGCTGTCGGCTTGTTTCTGTGGCGACAGTGATTTATTCTATGGCTGAAATCCATTTGGACTCTCTCTCTCTCTCTCTCTCTCTCTCTCTCTCTCTCTCACACACACACACACACACACACACACACACACACACACACACACACACACACACACACACACACACACACACACACACACACACACACACACACACACACACACACACTAACTTACTTACTTCCTCACTTCCTCACTCACTAACACACTTCAGCCCAAATACCATGCAGCTCTCCCAGTGTTAATAAGTTTTTATTATTTCAGTTGCAATTATTTGGAGTTGACAAGTGTTGATTGGAGAATTATCTGTCCTCTCACAGAGCTAAACAGTTTTGTGTTCTATGGACTGGGCCTTCAACCATTTATTTGTGCAATTCCAGGGTAATATTCACCCTCACTTTAATACACCTTAAACCTTTTCAACAGAAACTGGACATTTTAACTTTCTTCAAGAAAGTGTTTGCATAGCTGGTGAATTAAAATGCATTACATTGATTTAATTGTACTTAAGTATAATGTTTTCACAAATAGCATTAGATACAATACAAGCAGTATCATACTTATATAATACCATGGGAAGAAAAGTAGCCATCTAGCCATTTGATTATTCATGCCAAACTGGTAATACAAGTAATTAAAATAAAAGAGTATTTAATTCAATGTTTTTCTCATAGCAATAAGGTTATACTATCAGTAAGTGTGTTTTTTTTTATATCCTAAACAAATCCCAAAGTAAACTATATTCATAAATAAAAGCCTCACACAGTGATAATCCAGATTCTAAGATCCATAAATCATACACAGGAAGTAGTCAGTATTCCTATAAGCGTACAACACTATTTTTGACACATGTACAAGCCAAACTGTTTTAGCTTCTGGTGTGCTCATGGCACAAGCAGAAGAAATGTATAAACATGAATGAAATCTGATATGTAGATTGAATTGAAATGTAGTGTGTGTGCTTCCACAATACAGAGTGTGTTTGTGTGTGAGAATGAGGAGCACAACATATGCTTGCTTCCATGCTGGTTCGCTCCCTTTCTTCATCCCCCTCATTTAATTTCCTCTCGTTTCTCCACAGTTCTCTGGTATTTTTTCATATGTCAGATGATAGCTCAGGTCCTACACTTTGCAGGAAGATTTATCAGTCAACCCACTGCCCCCAATATCCCCCATCTGCCAACAAGCACACCCAGTTCCCTAAGCCCATGCTCTAGCCCTAAGCCTTGGCCCAAGCCCTATGACTGCACCCTCAGATTGGTGTGTGTGTGTGTGTGTGTGTGTGTGTGTGTGTGTGTGTGTGTGTGTGTGTGTGTGTGTGTGTGTGTGACATGTGTCTGCATGTCACTGTCTGCGTGAGAGAGACAGAGAAAGGGAAAAATAAAGTGAGAGATTGAAGAATAATGATAAAAGTGTTCCAAAGCAAAATTAAGATTTCAGGAGAAAAACATATCCTGTATAAACATAATTTTTTTCCATTCAAGAATGAACAGAAATTACATTTTTTTAGGTATAAATTACATTCAAAAATGTGTGTGTGCAGTGCACCCATGTGTGCACATGATGTGTCGGTTTGCTTGCTTCTATCGTATTGGCTGGTGTGTATTTGTGCGTCTGCTAAAACAAGATGATGCTACTTTTGCAGATGCGTGGTCAGGAGCTGCCAGCTCTTAATATGTTTGTCTGTCTGCACAGACATCTCAGAAGTTGATCTGAGCTGGCCTGTGTGTGTCTGGATCTGAGCAGAGCAGAGCAGTGTGCTCTCCTCTGGCCTGGCCTGTGAGAGTCTGGAGGGGCGGGTCTGCTGTTCCGTCTGTGGCTGGCCAGAGAGGTCACTCAGGCTTCACATCACACTACAGACTGGAATCTGGTGTAAATATCCTGAATGCTTATTATGATGCAGTATTACCAGCAGAAATCGTTTTTGTCACTAAATCAAGACACACTAAAAATGTAGTTGACATATCAATCAAGTGAAAAATTGCTAAAATAATTAAGGATTTTATGTTATATTTAGTTAATTTGCCCATTATTTCCTTCCAATTGTAGTGTTAGTCAGGTCTTAGGCCTGTGTGACTGTCAGTGCTCCTAGTGATTGAACTTCAGCTGAGGTCCGAGCCTTGCCAAACTTAGCTCTGCTCCTAAAATCCTGGATTAATGCCTGCTTTAAGAGCTTAACATGGTCAGCCATTCAAACATGGACTGGATTGACTGTGCTTCCTCGGTTGCCTCTTATCTCATGCAGAGTTTTACAAGCAGTACAGTTTAAACACCATCACTTCCTGTACACTTGTACACAGGTCATGAAAACACTATTGACCTGGGCACAACCTTTGCTTATTGCATATCAGTACTCACATGGTATGGAAATCCACTGTGGGCCTATGTTTTAATTATTTTCAAAATACAACTACATGTATATTCTTTTTAAAACTTTGTTCAAACACACTTTCATTTTAAACATCATAAAATACGTGTCTCTTTGTCACATTTAAATGTACCCTCATTTTCATTTATAGACACAAATGTTTTAAAGCTATAGTCAATTGCATTTAATTTTGTATTCCAACCTGTTACATTAAACTGATTTGTCTTTTTTGTCATGTAATGCTCTGCAGGTTTTAAAGCTTGCCAAAAAATAAGCAAATGACCTTCCTAATATGATGAATCAAATCAATACCTAAAAAAAACTAGTATAGTTGTTACACTACACAAAAAATACAGATGTTCTTAGATATTTGTATACACACACACACACACTCACACACACACACACACACACACACACACACACACACACACACACACACACACACACACACACACACACACACACACACACACACACACACACACACACACACACACGCACACACACACACACACACACACACACACACACACACACACACACACACACACACACACACACACAAGCCTCACCTCTTGTTATTTTATTCCTTTCCTCCATTCTCTTGTGTGTATGTGTTCCTCAGGTGATAAATGGTC
Organism: Notothenia coriiceps; assembly: GCF_000735185.1. NCBI lineage: Eukaryota > Metazoa > Chordata > Actinopteri > Perciformes > Nototheniidae > Notothenia > Notothenia coriiceps. The sequence goes on from NW_011349989.1 coordinate 147,492, forward strand.
AGCTGGGTTCTCGTGACCCGTGGGTCCGGCCAGGCCGGTGCGTCTGCGGTTGGAATAGGTCAGGTGTCGGACCGGCCATGGCACGACATCCAACTGGAGCTGCCGAGACGTCCGCAGCGGCCGCGAGACGCGAATACGTCCGCCACGCGCGGCCTCGACTATCGGACTATATCAGGTTAAAAGACGTGATACAGACTTCAGAAGCTTGTATCAAAAAAAAACTTGGGAATATTTTTAGGACGATTGATGTCCTACAAAAAGGAGCCACAGAATTATAAATGAATAACAAGGTTTTTATCATATTTTCTTTACTAAATCAAAGAGCCTTCATTTCTCTCAAAAATACACTTTGCTGGTGTTTTTTCCAACACCAATAACAGAATAAACAGACCTTAATTGACTGTGTTCAATTGGAAATAGCTCTAATTAATTTTGTTTTGCGATACTCTGTTGGACAGCATTTCTCAGTCAGTAGTACGTTACATTATCATGAAGCATTTGAATAGAAGTAAAGGCCAAGAGAAATCCTTTTAACATCCTCTGATCTGAAATACAACCTTCCTGTCGTACATACAGTGGAGGAAGATCATTCAGAAGATATGAGCAAATTTAAAAAAAGCAGTTTATATATTTATACTGGATGTGAGCTTAGATCTGATACATGGCTTGAAATCCTTCCACAGCATGGTTTCTTGAATTGTTCATAACCCTTGACTCACCAAAATGTGGACCTTGAAATCTTCTTATTTCTGGTGAATTAAATTCAAATCTTACGAGATGATGTTGTTGAGCCCGTACATGTGTTTTTATTTGAAGATTTGTAATAGCTAAAAGAGGCATGCTGCCACACAGAAAATGAAGCACTCTGTGTTATTTTCACATTTATCTTACTTCAAGAAAAACGACATGCTTTGGTTTTTCATGTTGATTCTTAATGATCTGCCAGCAGTGACAGCCTTTCATCTTTCATTGTGGTTCACCAAGCTTCCTTCAAAGTGGCATCAGTTTTACAACCGCTGGAGGCGCAGAAAAGGTTCTGAATACACCATCATTGGCTTGTAATGCCAATTAAACAGTCCATTCCCTGTGAACGTTGTATGGGCATGTGTTCAGCTGTAATCAGGCAATCCCCGCCTCCATCTTCCGTCATGCGATGAATCGGTGCACAGGGGCTCATTGATTTGTTTTCCATGGTGAGTCAAGCTAAGTTGCCTGTCAGCGTGCTCCAAACACTCGTCAGTGTTATCAGTCGGGTATTTGGACCTTCTCCCAATGACTGCCATGTTGATTGTTTTCTTTTTTTTAAAGATGTCAATCAATTACCACTGCAGCCCCCCCCCCCTCCCCGCTTACTGACATAAACTTCATTAAACATGACTACTAACTCATATTGAGGTAAATATAAAAAGTCCTTCCAATATATTTTTTATGGAAAACATCTTTATATTCTTTCATTTCAAAAGATTCCTTCTATTTTACTGTTCTTTTTTATTGTTATTTTAAACAAAGCTGTTGGTTGAGGAACCTTCCTCCTTTGGACGATTATTTTTCACCCGGTTGTGTGTGACTTGCTTTTGATATTTACATATAAACATGATATAATTGAGTTCTACGTTGTCGCATAATCATACCTCAAATGTGTCCCCGTGTGTTTTTGTTCAGGTGTTCAGTTTGCATAAATCATTCAAGTAATATCTCTGCCATTCCTCCTCCATGGGTCCCATTACTCTACTCAGCTGGCTCTCGCTCTCTCTCTCTCCCTCTCTTTTCTTTCCTCTCTCTCCTCTCTCACTTTCTCTCTCTCTCTCCTCCTCTCTTTCCTTTCTTTCCTCTCTCCAACGCTCTCTCTTTCCTCTTCTTTCTCTCTCTCGCTCGCTCTCTTTCTTTTCTTTCTCTCTCTCTCTCCTCTCTCTCTCGCTCTTCGTCTCGCTCTCTTCTTTTCTTTCTTTCTCCTCTCTCGCTCTCTCTCTCGCTCTCCTCTTCTTTCTCTCTCATCTCGGCTCTCGCTCTCGCTCTCTCCTCTCGCACTCTCTCTCTCTCCCCTTAGGGAACAGTGAAGTAGTGGAAATGAGATTCATGGTCTGAAGGTGAACATCTGCATGTGGGAGAGTGCTGGGCTCCGGAGGAGGTTCAGAACGGGGATAAAGGATGCATACAGGTGGGTGGATTTGAAATCCTAAATAACTATTAATAAACGTTGCTGGGGAAAGAATGGAAATATTGGATCAAACTGTAAAAGCAAATGTGGCTAGGAAAAGTTAGATAGATTTAGAACATTAAATGAATGAAAGCTGCCAATTTCTTTTCTTTTTAACATCTCTCCCTTCTTTGTACATGGGTGGTTCTGGCTGGGTGTACGGCCTGAACTCCCCCCTCTGCCCGCCTCCAGAGCTGTGAAAGTAGAGACCGCTGTAATGTTGGAAACCCCTGCATCCGTCTCTGCCATGCCCCGCACAGCGCTGTAACGACAATGGGAAGCGTCACACCTGTCTCTGCGAACTGGTGAGTGTAACACAGAGATGATGCCTGCTGTTAGACGAGGTGCCATCCTTGAATCTTTGACAAGCAGGATTACCAAATGAAATATGAAATGATATTCTCATTTATGTGAATAAAAGGATAATAATACAAGCAGCAGGAAAGGAAGGATGCCAATTGGTCAGTCATTTGTGATATTGTACTGGTTTGGACAGCGCCGTTGCACTGTGTGAATGATGT
>NW_011349989.1:150254-186977 GCF_000735185.1 Notothenia coriiceps
GCTCACACACGACACACACAACAACACACACACACACACACACACACACACACACACACACACACACACACACACACACACACACACACACACACACACACACACACACACACACACACACACACACACACTTACATATCCATAAAGGTTTGCAGAACATTGGAACATATGCAATTTGTCTTTCTTTCTTTTATTTCTTCCTGTTTTATTTTTATTTTCTTCATTTTTTTTTCTAATTTGTAAAGGAACATTAAACATATAAATGTTTCCATCCTTGATCCATAACGTATTGTCAACCATATTGAGCATTGCTCTTTTGACATTGTTCCTGTATAGTACACTACTATAGAGCAATACAAGATGCTTGATATTTGAAATTCACTGATTAGGGTGAGACGCTTTTGTATGTGAATGCTGTTATGGTATTATAAATCTGTGCTTTATGTCTTCGATGATACAAACACATCAATTGGCTGTTCACAAAGAGTGGCATCCACTCTCCACCTATAAGATGTCCACCTCAGTGCTGTCGTTGTTGTAGAGCAGTTCAGATTGGATGCCTCATGCAAGTATTTACTGATAAGGCTTACTTACTGTCACTGGAAAGAGCTACATCTTAATACTTAACCGGGGTATCTGTAATTCTGATTAACATTAAAATTATGAATAATTTGATGGTCAGATTGGTCATTTGTGGGCCATGTGAAATAATAATAATAATAAATAATGCATTTTATGTATGGGCGCCTTTCAAATCTCTCAAGGACACCTTACAGAGCATAATTAAAAACAAGCAACAAAGAAGATCAAACAGTAATACAAGACTTAAAAACAAAGACTTAAAAACAACAATCAGTTTAGAAAAATTATTAAGATATTGAATATGCCAGTTTAAAAAGGTGTGTTTTCAGGCTGGATTTGAAGGTTGAGAGTGAGTCCATATTGCGGATGTCTTGTGGGAGAGAGTTCCAGAGACGGGGTGCAGAGTGGCTGAAGGCTCTTGACCCCATGGTGGTCAGAAATGTTGAATAGGAATTGTGAAAAATTGCATAGCTTCCAGAAGTTACATCAAGCTTGATGCCTCCAAGGGATTTGTTTAATTACATTAATATCCCTGATTTCTGAAATTCTGCTTGACATCCTTGTCGCCTCATTTGTTGTTGTTGTTTCGGTATTTGTTTGCATGTTAGGCTTCTTTTGCCTTAAATCTTTCATATCCATTGGATACAAATACAATGTAATCATGTTGGCCTGCCTTGAACAATGTGTGGAATAAATATGTATGGTCATTCCACATCTTATTGCAGCTTATTACTGCAGTCATGCGCATAATCACTTAATGCTTTTCTCATGTGTGAGTAACTTTTGCACCCTCATCTGCAAGCCTGGCCATAGATTGGGCTTTTTCAGCCTTGTTGTTTGAGTGTGTTAAATATGTCTTAAGGAGGAAATGTAATTGTTTGTTTTGTTTAATATTTCTCAATGATCTGAATAAGAGCATTGACAGTATACTGAAAAAGTCCAAGCTTTGACCTTTGAACATGATCCATTGCACACACTGTATTTCAAATGGTACTATTGTAGATCATAGATATCATTTAGTTGTGGTTTGTTGTGATGTTTCGTTTCACAAACTGATATTCTGATTTGTCCATGGAGAATTTGTCATTATATTATATCAGGCACAGAAAAGACTGGTGCAATGCTACGGTATGTGTTGTTGTTATGTAGTGGTGCGCTGCATGCATCTTGGTTATTCTGCAATAATTCAGGAGAGGAAGAAAGGTGGTGGGGAGGAACCGTTTTATTCCTCCAATCCCCCTTCGCCACCACCGGAATATAATCCGCTGTCTCCTGACCTTCAAATCATGCAGCTCTGCAGTCATTTCAATTGGCCCGGCCGCCATTAGCGTGAAATGTCCTCTAGCCACTCTGCTTCTGCACATGGAAGATTTCCTTTCTCCCAGCATGGTTTCCCTCTTCTACTTTGCTCCTTTCCTCCATCTCACATTTTCTCTACCGTGCCCCCGAAGCCTGGCTGCGATGGAGGGTGGGAACCTCTTGCACTAAGGAAATGAGCCACCACAGGAGATGCTGTTGGTCAAAAGAGAGTATGAAAAACACTCACTCCATTAGACTCTGATATGTTTGTGTTGCTCTTTGTTCCTTGAAAACATGTTTTAGTGCAAATATTACACAAAAGATATTTGGAATTACAGCGGCTGTAATTTGAAAATGCCTCAGTGGATATTTGACTTTATATTAAGAAATAAAATATTTTGAGTCAGGTGCAATGCTTCCATGAAAAATAACTTCCTTTTAAATATAATATATTCTGCTTAAATATTTAGCTTCTAACCATTTTTTTTTTTTTGTTAACAATGTTTAATACATGATACATGATGTTAACAACGTTTAATACAGGGACTAACATATTGGATTATACTTTAATTAATTCTCATGCAGTGTCATTGCAGTGAAGTCTTCTTTTTGCTCCGATTTTAAACCTGGACACAAAAAGCTTTACATACCCGACAGCTATTTTGTGGTCACAGGGTTCTTCAGAGCATGCCAGGGGTTGTTCCCTCGGCCAAGTCCGTCACATCTAGTGTGCAGCCGGAGCTCTCCCCATCCCACTGCTTACAGCGGAGAAGATATACTGACTGGGGCATACAAATCACATGCCAAAGCGCAGCATGTGTTATGTTTCTTGCAGATAGATAGATCAATTATTGAAAGAGGACATATTTGATATGATATGAATATTAAAAATATATCAGAGGGCAAACAACATTCATGGTTGTCTTCAGATCTGTGCTGAGACATGTGTCAAATCTCCAGAGAGATGCTTTATTCAGAAGGGTCAAGGGGTTCTCTGAAAGTTTTATAGATGTAAGAATATTTGTATTTTATTTTTGTTGTTCATTTATAAAAAGTAGTGTAAAAATGTCAACTCTACCTTTCAAAATTATGTTTATTTTAAGCATGCCTCATGAATTATTTTTCCCCATATTCATAACGACATATAAATGTCCTTTGACCTAGAATCCATCTTAAGATAACAAGTCATTACCCACCACAGAAATGTCAACATCCTCATATTTTTCGTGCTTCCAAAAGACGTTTTTTTCCTGTGCACTGAGTGTATTTGACTCACCCTGTGACTGTTTATTAGGTTTCTAGAACAATGACAATTGGATATGTATACTTTTATATGCATTTACTGAGTGCTTGACTATGTGCCAGCTTTGAAAAGACACTGACCCAGGTGCAGAGGGTGAATTAGTAAGATTTGTTTACATACATAGCCATTGTGTCCTCTGGTCTTACACAAGTCCTCAGCTGAAACCTTCCCTGTAGTCTATTTCTCCCTTCTGGTTGTTATTACATACAGTGTATGCATATATGATTAATGACCCCACTGGGGTATATCCATAATGCTATGACCTCAAGGTAAAATTGAAATGCATGCACTGGATGTAGAGCATTCCTATATTATTGCCCAATATACTTAGCAGCTATTACATTTGTTGGCACTGGTGAAAATAAAACAGGGCTATGAGGTTTCAAATCAACACGGCCACTCTAAGAAATGGACTTATTGGAATTGCATTAGGTTGATTAGACTGAGAAATGAATACTATTTACAATGGAGCAGTGTTAAACACTCTTGTTTCTCCAGCTATAGGAGCGCATTGACAGTCAGTCAGCATCAATTAAATCTCCTGATCTGTATATCCTGAGAGGCCGGACTTGTTGTCTTCTAATAAAGCCAGTCTGTGGCAGCAGAATGTTTCATTTCCTCTCGGAGATTGCCCTCAGTAATGCAGAATGCTTATCGTAGTCCTGGAAAAGGACTGCAACAACACAACGTTCTGATGCTTGATACCCAGATCGACCTGAGGCAAAGGCTCAAAGCACTTCTAAACACATGTTAGACCTATCTATTGTTGCCCTGAATCATGGACATTTAGACTCAGGAAACCTCTTGATTTTTTATTGTCTCGGTTTATATATGTTGTAATGTTTTTTACATTGTGGACATATTGGTCAGGTTAAAATATAAGTAAACATGATGTGTTTTTGTAAGAAGAAAAACATATATTTTGGAAATATTATGATTGGTTATATGTGTCTGTTTGTGCAGATGGAAATGAAAAATGGGGTCTGGGAAGGAAGGGGTTGTGAGGGGGCCAAGCTGTCCCTGGCCATTCATTCTCTCTGGCCCCCCTGTCTAATTAATGGGCCTCGTTCATACACGTTATTGCACCAGAGGGTCTGTCACTCATTAATCATGTGACCTTCTGTGGCACAGTTAATGACCTTGGAGGAGTAGATCAGCTGGAGATGGCTGAAGCTGTGGAATTAAATTGTTTCTGGAAGTGGTCATGGTCACATCAGGCACTTTAACAGCCACTCGGCTCCGGCCCTGTGCTGTTCCCCCTCAGTCTGTGTCTCACCCAGAGCCCCGTGCAGACTCTCCCACATGGCATGGGCAGGGGAATTTCAGACACTAGGGCTCAGGATTAGAGTAGGCAGGGGATGGAACCAATGTCGAAACCCAAATCACTCAGTTATGACTTTATTGGCTGATTTCCTGCATGACCACTGCCTGTCACTCTTCAAATCACTCGTAAAAGAACCAACTTGTGCCAACTTCTTAAAAAACTTCTTTCATCAAAGTTCTGTTTTGTGTAATAAGTTTTCATTGGAGTTAGTAACTTCAGGTTAAAACTTGAAAATTAAAATGAGTCAAACCTCTACATTTCATCAAATTTGATCTCACATAATTTCGATATATAAAAGCAATCAAGTTGTTGACCTATACCATACGTATGTTTTCTCAGTGAATAATATACCCCTGTACTCCTGTCATGCTGTTGTATTGTAGGCTACATCAGTTTCTCTACATGACTATTTTATTTAGTAGTTTACAATTGTATTTATTTTCAAATATTTCAGTAACATACCTTTTTAAAGTTGCATTAAAACTTTCATTTACTTTTAATGTTATTATTAACATCAGGAAATGTCTGAAACTATTTCACCTAAGTTAAGGCAACATAGTAAACCAATGAGGAGATGATTTCACTGCTTCATAGCTGAATCAAGTAAAACAGTTAATCTTTCAATAGTCTCCATGTTTATAATTTCACTATTTTGAGAAAAGATGACTTCACCATGTCCAAAGTTTAAACGATGATCACGCTATGGCTGCCACCTCCTTTTCACGATTGCAGCATTAAAATGTTAGCTTTCTTCTCAGTGACATTGAAATGGAGGGATTTTGTTTATCCCTGCCTTTGTTTATTTAACATTTTGCTCAGCGGGGGAGTTTCAGATAGATTGTTTTCAAGACAGTCCCTGCAGACAGCGAGCAAACACTCTACAGCTTCATCAAACAGAACAATCTTCAACTTTCCCCTTCTGCAGTGTGCAGGGAAATGTGACTGAGAGGAACATCATAATGGAATATGATTGAAAATGATTGTCATAATTTTTCAGTCCGTAACAATATGCAAGCACTGTTTTTTTAAAGGACCATGTGCAAGTGTATCATTACACAAAAAAACACACATTGATGGATGAAAACATTTTATTTTCATATGGTGAACATTTGCAAGTTTTGTTGTTAATGATTTCACTCTTGTTTGATGGATTCCAGGTTTTTCTTTCCTCACTTAGAAAGCATCAACAGACATTTGGGCACATGAAATTCAACCTGAAATACAGCGGGAGCTAAAACAAATCTTTTTGTGCTGAAAAGTGAGTTCACCCCTGAATGAAATGAGTTCTGAATTAAGCTCATTCCACATTTGCGGCTCCTATTTGTGCAAATGTGAATCAGGCAAGTTTCGATAGTAGCATGGTAGCATTTTATTTTGATTTAAAAAAACCTGTTTAATGACAGAAGACAGAGCTTGGTAGAGTAAGTCATGGATGTTTGTATTTGTATACAGCGAAAGACACATGAAATTAAAGACACACACACACACACACACACACACACACACACACACACACACACACACACACACACACACACACACACACACACACACACACACACATACATATAGAGTGTGCCATTATACTCGATCCCTCTTCTACCACTCTGTCTTCTCGTTGCTGTCTTCCTTCTAGCTCTCTTTCCACCATCTTTCTCCCTGTTGCAAGCGCAGGCTTGATTAATATTTTCCACTGTTCCGTAACCATGGCAATAAGGTCACTGCATATGATACTTAATTGAATTTTCCCAGTGATTTTGTGTGCATCTCCTGTGTCCGGACAATAAAAATCTTCCGCTGATGACTGCAACCCCCTTCCTTTACGCCACTCCCCTCCATCTTTCTTTTCATTTTGTGCCCCATGAATTTATTCATTTGTTTCCTCTGCTACCTCTTTCTTGTACTCCCTTTTTTTCCTGGCTGCTCTCTGACCTAGTCTTGTCCTGTCATAGCGTTTTTTCCCCCTCAAGAATTGTTCTCTTGCATGCCTTGTCCTTCAGCAGGGAGCATGATAGAGTCATTGTTATACTGTAAAGCCAAAATCTGCTTTATTTCAGTTTTGTTTAAAGCCACCTGCTGGAACACCACTTGATGACTTATTGCTTTTTAATGCCCGAGCAATGCACAATACTCATCTCCTCTTTGCGTGGCCTTTTTTGCCCCTCTTTCTCTATTCGTTGCTTACTTCTTCTCTCTTTCAATGCTACACTTGCATACTCAAATCAGTCTCAGGCGCAATCGTTAAATTGATTTCAAACAACACTGATGACTCAAGTGGTGAAACAAAAAGCCTCGCAGCCAGGAAACCATTGGGACACAAAGTGAGCCACTGACATAGGGTGCTCGCTGAGCAGGTGTTCTGATTAATGCCTAACAAATTGGGGTCCTCTAAGATCCGGACATAAGTGGGAGACACGTCCCCTCTTCACACAACACATGGACCAACACATGCTGACTGAGTCTTTGTTCATGCAAGTATGGAGGCTAATCCATGACTAGAGGGGATACAGGTTCACGGGTAGAAAAAAAAACCTGGAGTGGATAAAGAGTGTAGGGGTGAACAAGAGGTTGAGGTCTGTGTGGGGAGCTGGTCTTTTGAAAAACAGTATGCTGGACATAGAAACTAAATTCATCCTTTTTTCATAAATATGTTATTGTTCAAATCAGCTGCATTACATTTTGCATGCAGTGAATATTATGTAACTCTTTACATGATCACATAAAAAAATAAAGTCATACTTAGAACGTTTTACAATCAATAACATATAATTCAAAGAAAAAACAAGATTATTTTTGCTGTCCTACTTGGATCTTTCTTTTCCTGAAAGGTCAGTTTTGTTATTACATTGTGAGGGAGTTCTGTTTTTTCAAATAAAAGTGCGACAATGATCATGAGGCAATCATTAGACTCAAATAAAAACGAGTAAGGTAAAAGACAGGAAGAAAAAAATGCACACATCACATTTGACATATGCACCATAAAATAACCATTAGCAGTTACCTACAATCTGAAGTGACAGTCTATCAATAATGTCACTCTGAAAATGGGACAGGTTTGTTGCTGTCTTTAAATCACCAGAGACTCCATATAGCAGAAAAGCGTGCTGTTATAGAAAATGCATTAAGGGTTGATGTTAATGGGTGTGGTGGGAGCAGTGGGACACCCAGAGAGCTGGAGGACAACGCTCACCTCTCACCGAGACTCACGCTTTAGACACCTGCCCGGTTCGTGGCTCAGTGCTGAAGACAACATACTACGGTTCAACTCAGGAGTAGATGTCATTTATACTTTTTTATTTATCAAGCACTTTTCCAAGTACCCAAAGACGCTTTACAAAGATACAAACATAAAATCAAGGTCACATAACATTTAACCCAATATAAAAAAGTTATAATTATTATAATTAAATATATTTTCATCTCAAAATGTTGAAATGTGCTGCACAACACATTTTTTCATAGGCTTTAGTTGTTTCTGTTTTCTTTGTAGTGTTATATTTATATATTTTTGTTTAATAATATAATAACATATCAAATTATCGCATCTGGTATACTCTACATATAAATACATGTTTTGTTTGATAACTTTTATTTAGGGTAAAACTATTATTTATGAATATTCTTATCTAGAGCAGTGATCTCTGTACAGCCATATTAAAATGTATTATTACAATCTCTATTCAATCTGAAGTAGACAACCTCCAAACCAAACACACTCAACCTTATACAATCTCTTTAGCCATTCACAAAGCAAACTCTGTCACTTTCAAAGATATGCAAACTGGCATGCAAACAAGCACAAGCAACTGCACTTGCAAAAACACGTGCACACTGTCTTGAATTCACTAACCAACCCCTTCCTCCCTAATGGGGCGTTTGTATACAATCAAACTTTGTGTTGCATATGAATGGCCCTACTAATGAATGGAACATGCACGGAATGTCTGTCAGCTTTGAAAGCCAGGAGCAGAGCACACTTCATTTCTATTACCATGTTTAATTTGGAAGCACGTGGAGGCTATAGTATGCCCATCTGCTCCCCACACACGCCCCTCTGCCGCCCCATTTCTACCATGCGCTCGCGTAACAGGCAGGCATTGTAGCAACAAGTGTCTTCACATTACCACGCTTGCCAGCTCCCCTCTCTTGGCAGCGAGCCTGCTAAGCTGCCCGCCCCCTTACGAGAAAAATACTTGATTGTGCCAGGGGAGAGAGCTTAGGGGGTAGACCAGGAAGAGGGGTGAGTAGGGGGATTTGATTTACATACTGCAGTTAAGGCGACACTCATCAGATTGTAAACAGCTTCAGAGCAATTAAGGGTCATTAGTCCTTTTGTTTTCTGTTGTGGCACAAGGTAGCAGTTGTGGCATCTGAGGCGCAGTGCCCCCTGTGGGGGGTGCCTGTGGGAATGTCAGCACTAACCGGGTCTGTCTCCCACCCTTCCTCCCCATTCATGACTCCTACTTTGCCTCTGACACAGCTTTCCTCTGTGTGTAAACAAACACTCAGCACCAGCCTGGCACTGCAAGGGAAGCCACTTTGGCAAAGACCCAGCTCTGGAGCAAGCAGCTGGTGCTGGTGCAGGCTCAGGAGGCACAGGCTGCTTATCCTAATTATCCTGATCATGGCAACAATTTATTTCATATGATATCATTTGCACATTTGCCGCTCTCAATAAAATGTTTTTCTGGCATGACATATTTTTAGACAGTAGCACTGTTTGATGGGCAATATCTCCTTCTGATTTTTGCTTGGACTTTAGTATAACTTGCTACACATGATAACTGATAGCCAATTTGATGTGGTAGAAAATGTAATACCTAAATACAAATACACTATTAAACACAATTATGAGATACAGCAGTCATCTCTATTTTGATTGCTTCTTGCATGCTGACTATACACTACTCCTCCAGCAATTGGGAATAAAATAATTATAAAACATTTTTTATAATAGCCATCCAAAAAGTGGATGCAATCAAGCAGGTATATTAAACAAGATATGATACAAGAACATAACATTGCCTCAAGGTCAATAGCACAACTGTAATGAAGGCTGGAATGTATTTTCCAATATGTTTATGTCTGCATCATCCATTTCTCAACTAGCAGGCAGCGGTGTGTTAAGCACCCGTGCTTCTGTGAAAAGGCATCAAAGGCAGCAAAAAGACAGGCATGGTATGGAATGTGAATGTTCACATGTCCATTTGTGTGGCTGTAAGACCCTCCTCAGTTGGTATAGAAAAACACTTACTGCTAATGTAAATAGCAAGGCAGCATAAATCAGAAGCCACGCGCAGCCCGGGAGAATATCGTGTAATAGTTATTGCGAAATGAAGTGGCATTGGGATCAATATCCCACTATATCTCACTCTGGCGTAATGGCGCAGAGGGAAGCTGGAGGCCAAGGGAGTCCGGTCCCTCCACCCCACCGTGGGCCTATAAATCTGCCTGACCTGCAGCCCGCTTATTAAAGTGCATACACGATCAGCAGCCGCCATCCAAAAATACAAGCTTACTTACTGACCTGGAGTCAGGGGAAGTGATGCCTTTACCTTGTCGAAGGGCAGGGGTTAAAGGCTGATTGAGACTTTAGCATCATCTCATACTGTACAGAGAAACAGGGAAGTGTTGGTTTTAGCTCATTATTAATAATACTAACATAATTCAAAATGAAGTCTGAATGTCAGCACCGCAGGGAATACTGTAGATTAATTTCTGTTTCTGTTATAGCAAACTCAGTATGTTGGTTGCTTTTTTTATATTCTATTTGTTAATGAATTAATTTGTTTTTCGTCTTTTATTTATAGCATCTTGAGGCACAATGTTTCTTCTGCCAGTGTGGAGCTAGCAATTATGCTCTCTAAGCTGTGGCTTATTCACCAAAATTAAACTAAAGATTGTTTTTCGCTGAAGAAGCTGCAGTACTGTCAAAATTAATTATTTTCTCCTTGCATTTAATTATTTTTTTCAAGGTTGAGATTTTTTCAACTTAATGTTTGAATTTTAGGACCTCACTGCCACAAACTGGTCTTGTGTTACTCTCACAATTATACAAACATCATGATAAACATAATTCACCATGGGAAAGCACTTCAATGCATAATTACATATGGAATGGCCATCGTTGCAGAGGGGAAAATGCTGTTTATGAAACAGGTTTTATTTGATTGAGTAGTGTTGTGCTATTAGCCTGGTGACGAGATTCAATCATTTCTTGAGGTGCAATGACTCTCATAATTAGAGAAGGAGGCATACTATTTTTGAGAGACTGAGGAACATTGTGCCAGAGTCTGTTTGTGTCCTTTTGTCTGAGCTGCAGTACGAAAAGGGTTTTGAATAACATGCAATATGGTAGATTTATAAAAGAGGAGTAGTTTTAGATTTTCATATATAAATGCAATGCTTTTATGTATTGTATGCATAATAAGTGCAGTGTCCTTTTCTTATCCTCAGGTTGTAATATAACTTCAATTCAAACAGCAAAGCGCCTGCAGATAGCAATGAGTACAACATAACAATATGATGGTAATGGCTGTCTGTGATTTGCCAGATTATTCAGGTTTTATCCCTTACATAAGATCTTGTTTCTTGCAAGCTTAGTACAGCCTTGGGCCCGATATTATTGGTCAGTAAGATGGATGTTGTCAAAAGGTTATGAATTGTAATTGTAATAAACCAACCTGAACATTGAGACCTGTGGTTCGCTTATTGTTTTCTGGAGACAATTGTTTGAAGGATATAAAGTATTATTAAAGACTGGACAATGATGTGTTTCTCTTATGTTTTGCAGGACTGTGAGGGGAGGCGTTCCTCTACTTCAGCTGGTAGGTCTTTCCTAAAACTTTTTATTTATTGAGCTTGCACCAATTTGCCACTTTAGGGGAAATTATTTCTTTGTGGAAAGTTTTCACTTTATAGATTTAATCTCCAAACAAACTGGACAATTCAACTAGAGAAAATACTATAAACTAAATCATGAGAGACTCTGTACAGAAAGTCTTTACTTTTATATCCATTACATGCACATATCTCATTATTTCTAAACCATACGCAAATATTGTCAAGAAATACCATGTTAGGGATGTTTAAGGTATTTTTAAAAGAATAAACCCTCTCTTTACAGCATACATCACATCATGTCGGTCTTCAATTCTATTTTAATGTCACCAGCTTTTATAATATAGCTTAGTGATTGGATAGATCAGATACACTTGATAATGATTATAAGTAAACAGAGGTATGATTTCTTCATGTTTTTTTAATTAAGAATTTTAATTATTTTCTCAAACCGCCAGTGGCAACTGATTGTTAAAACTTCACAATAATCTTATAATTACATTTGATTAATTCATTGAAATTCATTCTTTATACTTACATGGCTGAAAAGCTCGACTTTAAATGGATGGATAAAAAAAAAAACACAGATACAAATAAATGTGTAATTGTTCCCATGGTGGATTACCTTAAAACATCATCAACACTTTGTGAAATAAAATAAGAAATATTAAATATTAGATCTCTTTTAAGACCTCAACTCATAGAAATATGTGAAATAGGTTGCAGTCCAAATGCAAAAATAAATGCACTTGAGCTTTTTGTGTACATCATTCTAATTGAGCAAAAACAGAATTGTTCCTTTCAAGTGTTTATATCACTAATCCTATTTTAATGCTCACATGCTATCTAATGTGCAGTGATAGTTCATGTTCTTGCCTGGATTTAAGTGAAGCTGAAAATTATATAAATAGTAGTTTCTTGTGATCAATTCATGGTGATTTAATATAAGTGACAATTAAAGCAATCCTTTCTAATTAGCTGTCCGCATTAGGCAGATGTACTAATCAACACAAGCAAAATGGTGTTTTATTTTGTTTAGTTCCATAATCTACTCAAGAGTAATTTAATAGCTGTGAAGTACACTTATTGCAAGTACATAATCATTAGTTTGATTGCACACATGCTCACTGGTTCTTTATGGATATGTACATGCACATGGATCTGGTTAATGATAAAAGAGTCATTTAATTGTCACATCACCATGTGAGAGTACTGTTTAATAATAAAAAATGTGTGAACTTGACCTAGCACAAGCCTTCTTACTAACAAACACATTCAATGGACACCTCTTCTTCAACCTTTCACTGCCCTGACCTTGAACCTGTTAGGGCGAGCAGTTCAAAGGACAAATGGCAGGACTGCTTTTTTTAAAATTACAACAGAGGTGGATTTTCGAATGGCATGTTTTCAAAAAGGCAGGTTGATAGGAATAGGCTTGTGCCAGACAAGAATGCTCTACAATCTGTTTGTACCACAGGTGAGAGTCTTTAAACATATCTGATATGTGGAAATCACATGTAAATGTCCACGGCAGACTGACCTTTGCCCTCTGTGTGTGAGGATCTGTGACCAGTGGCTGACCTGTAATCCTCTCCTAAATGGTTTGACAATAGACAGACATATTGATCTGGTCAGTCTTGTGGCAAAAGGGTCAAGGGCCTGACATACTGCAGCCTGAGTCTGCGTTGTGTCTGCAGGTAGAGTGGCGCTACCATTTCTGAGGCTCCCTTTGTCTTTCCTCCAGGTCCATTCATATACTAGGTTATGTTAGGCTTCTGTTTCAATTCCTTGGACACAGAGGCTTCGTACGTCTGTTCCAACGTCACTCGCTTTGCTACGTTAATGAGGATTACAATAAGGCTATGTGTAAAACATTTTAAAAAATAACACATTAGAGCTTGTCTGACAGGCTCAGGAAATAGCTTCTTTTTCTCTTTAAGACAGCACAAATTGCTTAAAGTAAAGCTTATGCCTGAGAGCTTTGGTAACCTACACCATCTAACCCCCCACCACCAAAAAATAACACATGTCTGCAAGCTCCCCCTCAGAGCCCCCAGCTTTCCCCACTGCGCCCGGGCGGCTGCTCTCCTCTGGGCTTACCCAGAGAGGGCTGGCCAGCTCCCACATCTGGCCAGACAGATGAACAGAGAAAACACTGAGAAATTCTCCTGCCGACCACTAGTTTCCCTCTTGCATACATAAACCTTCCCTGTCTCTCTCTCTCTCGGATTTTTTCGGACCGGTGATAGAGCAACATCTGGAAGGAGCAGCAGTTTTCTTTCTTTGTGTTTTTTTGGGGAGATCTAGGCCCCTGATAATCCGTCTCCCTACTCATTAAAGGAGCTGAATAAACACAGGCCTCTTCCAGTTGTTCCTATGAATTTCCTCACCAGGCGTCAGGAGACCCAAGCAGGGGCTACTGGATCAAAGCTGCCGGCAGCCCCATGAGTGCCGAGAGTGAGAGTGCGTTCCGGGGTTGGGCCCATTACCTTTCTCCCTGGGAGCCTCGGAGGCCCCAGGTCACTTGATGTCAGCTCTTTGGCCCAAGCAGCAGAGGAAGAGGAGGAGTAAAAGGGGAAGGAAAGAAAAATATATGAAAGGAAAGGAAAAGATAGGAAGAGAAAAAAAAAAAGTTGACCAGATGAGATCCGTGGTATGGATTAGTGAAGACAGAATACGAGAGAGCAGAGGAAAGTGAAGAAAAAAAAAGGTTGTGCTGGTATGAGAAAGAGCTGTGCAAGTTTGACTTTAATGACCTTACAAACAACTCATTTTTTTGTTGTTTTGGGGAAAGCTTTTGGTTTCAGTTTACACGGATATTTGTGTAAACACAAGTGACCATTCATAACTATCAGGCAGAGGGACCAGGGGATAAGCAGAGTGACTAAATGATGTAAGTTAGTTGTAATGCAGAAAGTTGTGAAATACAAACAAAAAACTAGGTGCAGCAAACAGAACAAACGCACTGTTCTTGTTGATGTGTGCCCCACTCTGATGCACTGACCCTGGTGTGACATTAATTTTCTAATTCCCTGCACTTCCTGGCAATCAACTAAGAGGGGCAGTGGTTCGCTGGAAAAGTTTGCAGCGGAGGCAATTAAAGGCAGAAATCTAAGCAACAACAACAGCAGCAGGAAAATCAACAGAGGCACAAGAGGATGATTCCTCCTGCTGTAATTGTTACTCGCTTACTCAGAAAGATGATCAAATTGATCAAATTGCATCCTTTGCGCACTAAAGGGAAATACAAAAAATCACCAATATTAAATCGGTGTATATATACATGTGTGTGTGCTCTGTGTGTGTGTGTGTGTGTGTGTGTGTGTGTGTGTGTGTGTGTGTGCTGTGTGTGTGTGTGAGGATTGCGGGAGTGTGTGTGTTTGTACAAATGGCCCTGTGGTCGTCATCAGGCTCCCATCAGCCCCTCCATTAGTTACTGAGCTGTGGGTCCGTGCTGGAGCCTACCTGCCCTGAATACAGATTAGGAGAGGAGTATGGGCAGCCAGCACAATGAAGACAAACACATACGCACCCAAAATATAGCATTAACATAATCTACTTTGACATATTTTGACACATACTCATAATCAAAGTAATTACATTTTCCATACCTAAAATACTGAGTTGTTGCATCATAAGCATGGAACAATAGTTAAATCATTAAATAAACCTTTCTGTATTTTTCCTCTGGCTGATAAAAGCATACCTGTCTGATTACTACATATCACCGGACACTGACATGCCGACGCCTGTGAAGAGCACTTCATCTGGTGCAGGCAGATCATAGCTTACACATTCTGAAATAACGTCACACACAGCAGAGTACACACACTGGCACCCCAGCACAAAGGCAAATATGGTTGCATACTTCTGTTCTCCTTCTGGAGTCGCAGACACGTGCTCGTGACAAGAAAATCTGCAGGCAGTCATTACACCAAACCAAGCAAACACGCAGCTGCCGCACTCACTCATAATGTTTTCACATTTGCCGCCGCTATGATGGAGGCATAGGCACGCGCGTTTGTGTGTACAGATGCACAAACAAAAAATATAGAAATACAATTTTTGTGGCACTCCATCCATACAAAAGGCTTGTTTGAAATACAATGTAAACACTGGGGTTTTACTCACTATATTTAGAGGGATACACTTGTAATTTAGATGTATTTTTGTCGCTATTGCGGAAAGAAATTGTCATTTCAAGACAGGTAATTTTAGTTGTACTTGAAATAATCAATATTTCAAAGCTGCAGTATTCTTTCTCTAAAACATCAGAATGTTCAAAGGAAAACGTCTTAAAATAGCCACAAATGAGATAAAATATTAAAGCAGAAAGGATGACAATGGTTTTCAAACCTTCTCATCAGTAACGTTGCTAATGTTTAAAGTGCTTTCAGAGAGAAGAAGAAGTGAGTGTGCAGGTCGGGTTCAAGGCCGGAGACCAGGGCACGACATTGGAGTTCAAGCAGGAGCTATAGGGCATGAGGGCTGGGGGGAAGGGGTGAGGGTGTGTTATGGCTTCTGTGTGTCCCCCCGGCAGCGCAATGGGACCCTTGGGAGACCTAGGTCAGGAGGCCTCCCTCCAGCCCCCCCCGCATTACTGTGCCATTTAAAGCCACCCAGCATCTATTTCCTCCAATAAAAACTAATAACCTTTTCTGTCGGAAATCACGGCAGCTCTTGACTGCTGGAGCAGAGGCCTGGCTGGATGGCCTGTAATTGCGGTCCAGAAGTCCCCCTTAAGTTTATTTTTTGCAGTGTTTTGGATTTGATTTTTCCCCCAGTCCTCTTGGTCCTCTGCGCTTTGCGGCTGATTGCCTGTGCAGCTCGCCCCACACTCAGTAATCAGACAGGAGCTGGAGAGGGGGCAAAACAGCAACTCAAGGACCTTTTATAATTGGGAGGGATTTGGAGGGCAGTTGGACTTTACATTTGGTGTCAGAATAGGTTGTGATGGTGACTATGCCGGGAGAATAACAGAGGTGGCAAAGCTCCCATCGCAGTCAAGTAGTTCATTGTGAGGCAGCTATGAATAGTCTGCATGCAGTCTGCTCTGTTACTGTCCACTTCCCAATGGGAGTGTGGTGGCATAATTTTGGAAACGAGCACAAGAAGTCATTTACCACACTTTTAACAAAAGTCACATTTCTGTCTGGGCTTAAGTGCTATTTCAGCATTTTGCCAGATTTACTGTATACTAAACCATATTGAGTCTACTTTTTTCATATAATAACAACCCAACTATTTGGGACTTGTAATTTTGTCTTGCTGTGATTCATGGTGGGTTGGAGTCTATTTACGTAGGAAAATTGTGATAAACAAGGATGTAGCTCTTTGACTCATTTGACAACATGTTATATAGAAATGTAAATGTTTGTTCCTTCTGAGACAATTTGTCCCATTATGTAATTTTCTGCATTACAATGGTTTCAAAGAATTGGAATGGAAAAGACTCAAACCAGTCAGTAATGTAATATAATCTGGAATGAAATCTACCACTATTGAAGGTAAACACACATGGTATTGTTGCAGAACCTTTTAAGCAAACAAAATATGCCTTTACAGCAATTACACCATTACCATTGTAAATGATTTCCTTTTTCTTAGAATTGTTCTGCTCGGCGCTTGCTAACCATACATATGTTTGAGTATGAATCTGCTATGTTGTGGCGGGATTAAAGAATAATTTAGTACACCCAACAGTGTAAACTAGCTCTGGGCTAATAGTGGGATTGAGGTGAATTCAGATTCATCTCTTTTTAGGATGCCCTGGGGCCTGGAGCCCAGCTCGTCCAGGACTACAAAAGGTCTTGCATGTAGCCCTAAGCAAGCTGCGGTGTGGAAATAATTATAGTCGTATGCTTCTCCATCTGTCTTGGGATATTTATAGTCTGTTTTATCCAAATTAAAAGCTACAGTTAACCAATTAATGCTTGCATGTAAATAACACCACAAATGCAATTGCTTATTTGTATTGATTACATAATATGTTTAATTAAAAATATAATATCCAAGATGAAGTAATTTTTTTCCCATTCTTCACTGTATATCTCAAACAAAGGAAATATGAAGTAAATATCAATCTGCCAGCCCTCCTGTGCAGATCGATCATCAACCTGCTGGTAATGAACTATTTGCCCCAAATACATATTACTCTCTAATATTAATTCAATAGAAATTAAATAGAGACTATTTAAATTAATCCTATTTCATTATAGAGGAGAGGTCATTGAGTTTAGGGATTTGGAAAGCAAAGGGCGGCACAATCGGGGGGGTCATACTGGTGGAAACAAACTCTGGGGTCTAACAAATTGGCCAGTTTTTAATTGCATGAGGAGTATGTTTGGGGAGGCACTGCTGGATACTAATTGAAGAGAGCCGTGAGCACCCTTAGGGTCACAGTTTCTGCCTTTGTGTCCCTCCATGTACTGCACAGACATAGAGACAGCATGCCCCCTCTGCCACAAAGAGCCACTGCCCCCCCCCCGGGCCCTGAAGCCACAGCGTAGCCCTGCTCTCTGGCAGTACAAACACATATCTGTAGTCCAACAGAATCGACCTTATTGTTTCCACAATGCACACCACTGGGTGGGCATATCTTCTCATTGTACAGTAGGAGGGCAGTACCGCTTATGTTTGTCTTCTGCAATATTTTGGTGTTGAAATGTTAGTGTAAAAGGGATTTTCAAAAACACAGGACACTGTCTCAGGCCTTATTTTTTGCTTATATATTGACGTCTATAAACATAACTTGGTTTTTCAGGCTCTGAAGAAATAGATAAACTAATATTTCAAAGTAATGCAAGAGCTTAAAATAGAAGAGGTCAAACAAAGATTAAAAAATTGCAACGTAACACAAGGAATAATTGTTTGCTGTTACACTATCAATGCGGGAGTAAGATATTAGTGTAAATGCTTGCATACGACTAATGGTAACTTAGGTCAGAGATAGATGTGTTGCTAGTCGTCTCAGATTAGGTCCTGTCACATGCAATGATGGCAATCAACTTGAATTGTAATTTAGGGAAATTCAATTGGTGAAGAACAAAGTATAATGAGAAAATCAGTAATAAGAATGGAGGCTTCATGTCTAACAAAATATATCGTTGTCTGTACACCATAATATTGCTTGTGACCTGGAAGAGATCAGTAAATGAGAAATGCAGTATTCCATGTAGTGTTAGGCACATGGAGTCTAGTGTTGTCATTAAAATAAAGAAAACATTTGTTCCTGTAGTATGAGATTGTTTAATCTCCAAAGGCTGGGCAGCTCTAGTCTGTTGTGGCACAGGTTGGCTGTGATTGGCTGTCTCACATAATATTAATGAAGGTTTTGAGGAGATGAGGGCTACCACAGAAACAAGCAGTGCAATTTCCCAAGCCACTGTCTAAATAAGCCCTGTAAAATGCCCTTCCTCAAATTAAATGTCTCTACCACCAAAATAACAAGGCATGGGTAGAAGTTAGGCTTTTGCACAGATATCTAGGCATCTATACATGCAAAATGACTCTATCACCATCAGCTCTGGAGTCGGTGTGAGGGTAAAGTGATGTTATGAAACCTTGCTTGATTTAAGCTTGTCATGTAATGCTTGTAATCACATACTGTATGTCAGAGGTTAGGGCCTAATTGTTGGACCATGACTCTTCCTGTAAAAAAGGCTACTGTTTTTCTATCCAATAATAAAAGATACATTTAAAAAATGTGGATTATGTAGTTAATGTGATTCAACTACTAACTATAGTATAAATGGGGAATTTGCAAAGTTTTAAAGCCTTATCGTGTCCTTTTAAACAACACAGGTCGAACACTTTTAATCAATAATAGTCATTTTTTTTAAATTGCTGACATCTTAGTCATATAGATAGAAAGCAGATTGGGCTGTTATGTTTTCATTTTAGAGCCTTAACACAACTACAAGCGATGAATCTATAGAGCCAAGAGCTTACATTTCCGGATAAATTAACCTTTTCCGCTTGGCTTTTATTCTGTGCTATTTCAATGTGTTCTTGTTTTTGTGTTTCAGACTATTACTGCATGTGTGTGTGCACACTTCCTTAATTGCATTAAGAGGATGACGCACTTTCTTACTCTGTTTAAGCTCACTTTAATTGCCTCTGAATGGTGCACTAGGGAAGCAGGGACTGACGGCACATTGTGGACATGCAATTAGCTATCTTTCATAAGACGCTCCGGGGAAAAAGAGAGAGCTCCAATTCATAAAGGAATTTCACACACAAGGCAACAAATGCTATTTTGTGTCACTGCTGTGGTGGCATCTTGATGGAATGGCATTTCATTCATTAAGAATCAGACATTCAGGGAAGGCAAGACAGAGGGATCCAGTCAAAGAGAAAGAAGAGGGACTGGGATAAAAGGGAAAAAATGCACATCGGTAGCAGTCGAACACCAAGATATAGCTGAGGTGCAAATAAAAAATGAGAAGGGGGAGAGCGTTGGTGAGATAGGCGTAGAGGTGAGCAAAGAGTGATGGAGGTAGATCGCAGAGGAGACACACAGAGATGTGTGTGCCCCGGTGTATTCTTACTTTACTTCGGAAAGAGTGTACCAGTGATGGGAGGGCTCAAGAAACTGCTGGGCCTAAACTGTAGTTTCAAACTACAGGCACATTTTACATATTGAATCCAATCCGACATATTAAATGGAATAAGAGGAAGGTGTAAAATGCTTCTAAAGCATAGAAGGAAGAACAACATCATGCTACCAAAAGTGAGAATATTTTAAAAGGCAATATTTGTCTTTTGATTAAACACACTGCTACTGCTTGCATTGTTTTGTATGTGGGCAATGAAATCAAAAGGCCTAGTAGTAAAACCCCCTTGTCTTATTCTAAAATAAGCTTTTCACATGCCTTTTTCTAATCAATATTATGGGTATGTGGTCCATAAAACCTTTATACTTTATAAATATTAATTTCTTCTTATCATTTTTAAGTTATGTCTGATGTGGATTGACAATAATATTGTAAGTAGCTCTTAAAACATGATATTAGTTTACGATCCTTTATCTAGTTTGGGACGGGCTGCACATGCATTTTTCATGTGTATAAATGTATAAGTGTATGGCATTAAGTTAATGACGTCATGCATTAGGTTAATGGCATTGTTGCGACACGTATCAGAAGCTTTTAATACCGTACAAGGCAATAGGTAGCTCAAACAGCACTACTGATGCTTTCTGTCTCCTCCAGCTGCCCCTCCTTCTTCCCCTCACACTCATTTTTCTACGCTTTTTCCCCCTTTTTCATTTTTCTATGCCCCCCCGCCACCCCACCCCAGATACCCCTTCCCCCATCTTGGACAATCTCTCTCTGTCTCTTGCTGTCTCTCCCGTTCTTCCTCTCTCTCTCTCTCTCTCTCTCTCTCTCTCTCATCCCAACTCCATTCTCCCTATCCCTCCCTCCACTCTTCTTCATTTAATAGTGGACCTCAGAGTGGTTGCCATGTCGACCAGCCGGCATATTACTATGGCAACCAGTCTGAGCAAGACGAGGCTGCTGATTAGGGAGAGATGTCTAGTGTAGCCTGGCCAGCGGAGGGTGGAGAGGAAAAGGGGGAAATGGTGTTGGGGTGCTAGAGGGGGGTTGTATATTATAGGTCTGAACACTTTGTGTCTGCGCGTGTCTGTGTGTGTGTATGTGTGTGTGCGTGTCTGTGTGTTTGCGTGTGCATGCTAGTTTATTCTTGTATGGTACATATATGCATCTAAAAGAAATGGTTTAGAGCCTGGTCAGTTCTGTAATTGTAAGCCATTACAATGGTTCATACAGCAATGACTGATAATATAACCTTCATTATATCAAATAAGAATTTCTTAATCTGCTCTGCTAACTTTTTCACATTTATTTTGTGTACAGTGTTAGATATTCTTAACACCAATGGAAAAAGTAGGTTAAATAGAATAATAGTATTGACTTCCATATATTAAGCTGAAGCCTCCTCACCATTTCCCTCTAGGCTCACAGTGCTGAGCTACTTTGGTTTGGTGGTATAGTTTAGGCCAACTAGAACCAAGCTGAAAATGGTGCTATTACTGTATTGTGGGAGAATCCTATCCAGTGTTATGACACGTGATGGACGGAGCAGGCAGAGCTTTTAAAAAAGCTGCACCCTCTACAAGAACACTAATGAACGCTGTAGAGGATGCCTCAGACCTCCCAGATCCATCAGAGAAACTAATTACAAGATCCAATTAAAGAGAGAGAGGAGGAAGAAGGGAAAGAGAGAGAGTATATGGGGAGGGGGTAGGACTCCCTTTACCGTTGACCTAGCCAAGCCACCGGCTCATTCAAGACAGTAATTATAGCTTATTTATTATTCATCCTTGAGCTAAATAAGAGCGTGACATTTCAATAACAATAATAGGGGCAGAAAAAAAGGCAGCACAAACTACAGACGTACTAATTGCAGTGCTCAGAGATTAAACGACTGGAAAAATGTTGTTATTTACTTATTCATAACATCTAGAGCAGTCAAATAAGCATAGCAATGCACTTCACTGAAAATTAGTCCAGGGCTCTCTCTCCTTGCTGGACATAATCCTCAGCAAAACTAGAATGCCATTATTCCCTTAACAAGTGTTTTTGGGGCCTGTATATTTGAGCAAGGACTTAATGACTTTCTCTTGCTGTTTTATTGTGACCATGTCTCATTAGAATGAACGTTGCAATGTGTTGTGTGGTTTTAAACATATTCTAAAATATTTTAGCACACTATACTCAATTAGTAGTTTATAGAGATGATAGTTCACAAAAGATGCTGAAGATTGAATGTGTTGTAACTTTAAGTTTATCCAGCAGGCATTCACCCCTCATCCTCTCATCGTCCTCTTCCTTCCATTCACCCATTTTCCCACCTCTCCTTCCCCTAAGCTGAACTCTAAGGCACCTCATTAAGACTACCAGATGTTGGCCTCATTGGCTATGGCAGAGGTGAGGAATATCACATAATCATGAAGTGGAGATGGCATTACACTCATCACAAATTATAGATGAGTTTTTCTGTGTGGCGGCAGGCCTGGCAGACTAGTGCTTAACTTAAGTGACTATTACAAGGGTCTGCATTCCCCTCTCCTCCCCTCTGAAACAGTCCCCATTCCTTCAATTGGAAGAAACATTTGTGAGAGTGTCTCTACTTACATGGGATATTTTTGGGTTATATCACACATTGCTGAACATTTTTCCCTTTATTTGCTTGTGGAAACTGCCCCTTCCTGCTTTACCACACACAGGTTTATCTAGTTCTAAAAGACGCCGTTGCTGTATCGAATTACTACTAAGACGTATTTGTTTTCTCTAAATCAGATCACACGTGGGGCACTTTCTGCTTATTTAACATGGATAGTGGCATTCCAATATGCAGTCTAGTGAGCATTGGTCAGGCTCGAGCCAGATAAAGTCCGTAAACAAAACCAATGACAGTAGTAATTGATGCATTGTTGAATACCTATTTGCCTTTGAATGTTTTTGATCAAACAGAGACACCTTTGTTGTCTTCTGTCATTTACCTGCCAGACACTAAGAATAACTGTTTTTGATCATGCAATTCATATGTTGGGCTTCATGACTCTTCCATTATGGCACTAAGCTAAGGGAAAAATAGAAAAAAATTGAAGAAAAACATCAATCTGTAATTTTCCTTTGATTGTATCTATTTGCATTCATATGTTCCTTCAAGCCACTCAAGAAGTCCTTTACCTCCAGCACTAACCGAATAATGTATAATAGTACAACTCAACATAAGCCTGTGTCCCATTGCCATAGGGCAACATGACATTGTTGTGGACCTTGCTTCCTTGCCCTCTTAATGCCTTTGTCCTTGAATCTCAAAGGAGCCTTGTTAATATACTTTTTATTAAGTAAATCAAGCAGCAATTGACTGCCAACAGTAAATGAATAGGCACTATTTGAAAATATGGTAAAAGCATGTTAAGAGACAAGTGTATATGTACAAATGGGTGTTTTTATTCCTAAAATATATAAGCTTTTGAAATATATAAGGTTTGTTTCCTTATTTACATAAGTGCAGTTGTACATGTGCTTGGAGATACACAATGAAACATTGACCTTGCAGAATTGAAAGAAGGGAATAGCAACCTAGTGACCAATGGAGGGAGGGAGGGGGATTGGTCATCACATGGCTGAATATCTTCTTCTCTCCCTTTCCTTCTGATTTTCCTCCTCTTCCATTTCTAACAGTGCAGACGCATCTTACCCTGCCTATATCTGAATACAAAAAGGAGGGGGAGGTTATACCACTTATCAGCTGATGCGGGACATGTCCTCAGACAGAACCATTGCTTTTATTGATTGATTCATTTGCGGTTTTCCCATACGGTTGCATGCTTGTAGTTTTTGTCAGGGGGGGCTGAACTTATTTACAGAGTTATGGAATTTGGTGAGGGGCTTAGTAGGACTAGGGAAGGGTCATGGTTGTGACAGTGTTACAGAAATTGAAAAGTTCAGAATAGCCAAGTACAATGTTTTATATATTTTCTATTCTGTGTCTAAATTCTATGAACAGAAAAAAAACTAAAACAAAGTAAGTTAGGCACATGCATGATATATACATTTTACAGTACCATAAACCTTCCTTTTACCTCTTTTTTTATGCAAATGGTGTTGAAACTGTCCACATGACTGCACACAACACACCATTCTTACAGGAAGTGATACACAGGCAAACACATTGCCCTATTGCTCTATCACCGCACTCATACAAACACATACACACTGACCAGATCACACCCCCTCGGGGCTGTGGGGTAGTGCTTGAGCGATGTCTCCCCAGGGGGCTGATATTTTATAGTTTGTGTCCATCAGTGCCGTAGCCTGGGGCGCCAGGGTTGACAGTAAGTGCTCTCAACACCGGTGACACTGATTCATCTGAGCTATGACACAAATGAGAGAGAAGGGGGAGGAGGGACAACCAGAACAGAAGCATAAAACACCTAGAGACCACACTATTTAGTTTGTGTTGCCAGGTATTTATGTTCTGTGTTTATATGTGTACAATGTGTATACTGTATACCTTCCAGCATCGTAAACATAATATTGTCTTCTCTTGAGTGGTAGTTGTTGTTCAGAGATGTCCACTTCACTACACAGGGCTGTGCTATGATACGGTGGCTGGACTGGGCTAGACCGGAGAGATTGGCTTGAGGAAAGGACTCGAAACTAACATGGCATTTCAATTTCTCAATCCCCCTCATGGCTGTGCTGTGCACTGCTGCACCTCTTCTACATATATATAGGGAGGACGCCTCTGAACCCCAGCCTTCTGGATGCGCATACTAAGCAATCAATGTGTCACCTCTCTCTGACAATCCTATTTTTTTTCATATGGGGGCCATGCTCATTTTTTCTTGTCAGCAGAAGGTAATTTGCTGTATTGTGATTCAGTCCTAAAACTTGGTGATGTGGTGTCTCGTAAGTCCCTACCTCCCCTCTGTCCCCCCCGACTCCCTCACAGCCCCCCTGCATCACCCACAATATGGAAAACCCAAAGGAAACACCCCAACCCCCATCTCAACTGCACCCCCTTACCCATGTCCCTTCTTTCCACACCAAGCCCAACATGGTTGTATCTGAGGCGGGCTGCTAAATTAGATAAGCGGGGCTGTGGCGCAGCGCCCCTGATTAATAAAAGATGCAGTGCTCCCGGGGGACGGCCCCTCTGAGGGCCGAGCAGAACCAACCCACAGACAATGGAGTTTGCTGGCACACAATGAACAGGAAATGGAGAGAATGAACCAATCATGGAAATATAACATTTAAAGCAGAACTATCCTGTGACCCTCTGTAACATTATGCATGCATCATAATAGACAATAACTCTTGTTGGAGGTGAAAAAATAACATGTTATTTATATATTCATTTATTTAGGAAGCATATCCTGATTTTGACATATGTTGGATAGGACTGCTGATTTCCTGCTGTTCTATGATATTTGCAAGTCTTTCTACGGAACTACTGCAAATTCATGGTCAGTTTTATTCTTGCCCTTACAGCGGATGTTTAGCATCATTTATTACTATTCAGGGTGGCTTAAACTACCAAAATAGAAGAGAATCATATATACATATATAAAACGTGCATTATATGTCTTTGGTTTATAATCATATATGAATTTGTTTACAGTTTACTAAGAAGGCAGTGCAGTATTTTATGAATACCTTTGTTTCTCAAGTCTCATTGAACAGCATGTTGATTTAGAAATGAGTCTCTTTAATGCAACAGTTTAATGTGGATTTAAGATAAACACCAACGCTCCAAGGTTATTCCTTTATGTACCTTAGCCAGATTAGATTTCTTTCCTGAACATTTTAATAAACCTTTGGTTATTTACTTATTTTAACAGTAGATATAACATGATTTGTAGCTTGCGTTTACATTTAATACATTTATATTCAACCTGTAAGTCAATTATTTAATAATAATGGAACAGGATAGGCTCAAAGACAAAATGTCATGCGCTGAAAGCTAAAATGTAGCTTGTGCTTTTTACTGATGACACTTTATCTAGTAGAGGTATCAAACTACAGCTGAGGATGATGCAGTAAACATAGTTTTGCAATGATTCAATGCTATTGTCTTAACAAATACAAAAATAAATAAAAGTAAAGCTTCTTTTGTTTTAGCTGTTGAATGTATCGTTACAAAACTTAGTTTAACTTAGCATAGAAATAGATAAAATTATTTCTTAAACATAGAAATAATCACTGTGTGTGTGTGTGTGTGTGTGTGTGTGTGTGTGTGTGTGTGTGTGTGTGTGTGTGTGTGTGTGTGTGTGTGCTGTACTGTACTGTACATACTGCGTGCCTACCTCTGTAAGAGAGTGTGCAAAAAGGCTAGCAGGTGCTCAGCTAGTTTTCACACAGCATCACATCGTCATGTCATATCAGTCCTACATCAACTCTATTCACATTCATCCCCTAATGGCTTTGTTACCAGGAGGATATTTTCCCTCTCACGTTTATAAGACAGCAGTGGTCCGGTTGCCTATGGAGACCACTGAAATTGAGGCTATATAATAATCTGGTTTTCCTCTTTACATTTGTGCTCTAAATAGTGCATTAAAGTGTATTTAGTACTCACATAATAAAACCAAAGCATTCTCTGAAACCTGCTGGCCCAACACCAACAGACAGGTTTACTAGGCGAACGCAGAACTACATCAGCCCTGAACAGTCGACATGAATCCATTTACACATTGCCTCATATGTGCGCATGTGCACTCATGCAGCCACACGGCTGTAGCAAACATGATTCTGCTCTGCTCCGTGTTGGTGCTGTGTGCTTTCTGCATGGATCATGAACACAAGAGCATTTATCTTTAAATAACCTCCACCCCCTGTCACATCTGAACAATAGGGAGACGCTTCTAATTTTCTGAAAGATAATGGTAGTCATATTGAGATGAAAAAGGTCAAGGGTTGGCTTGTGAGGTTTTGATTGGCTCGGAGCATCACGCTGCCCCTGGAGATAAAATGGAAAGCGATATTTCATTTATAGCACCACCCTTTCAGACAGCATAGCAATTTTAGGTGATAGTTTCATGAGGAGGCCCAGTTCTGCAATGATTAGACCGCATCTACCAAACACTCTAATGTTTCATCAGCAGGTTCTTTTTAGCTGTTTCTTTATGATCAAAGGCATATGCTATATAGTTTTCCACATTATTTAATATGTAGTTTTCAAATGTTCTCCCACCCCCTCCAACCAGCTAAGATTGATGTTTTTTGATTATGAATATGTTTAAGATGTGCATATGCAGTTGAACCTGCCTTTGACCTCCATCTGCTCACATATATGAACATAAGCTACAACAACATTCTGCACATTAGTGTTTTCAAAATGGGAAAATATCATTTGTTATCCACACAATAAAGCAATATTTACTCTCAATTCCTATTTCTATCAAAAAACTGTCAAGCTTTTATTCTGTAGGTGCTTCAACGGAGAAGTGCAGGGATTTGTTTTGTTTTGCTGTGGTTCATTTTATGTAATATTTAATTCACGCTTTGACCACAATTGTTAGAAAATCACCACTCACTCTTACGTGGACATATTGAGGACCAAACTATAGCTGACACATGTTAGATCAACCATAGAGCCTGTGTGCACACGGCCCTGAGGATGCATATAATAATATAACCACAGCAATCCACATTGCTGAAACAATGACCTACCAACAAATGATAAATCAATGCATTTCTGCTAACAAAACTTCGCTCTCAATAGATGCCCCTGACACTTACAACACAATTGTGACATAATTTGCACATTCCTAGTGTTTTTTCATTATATTCCCTTTAAGCATGAACCAACAACACCAGAGAAACTTGCATTTGCCAGACATTTTGTGTTGTTGTTGTACCTTATTTGGGATTTTTTGCATAATCTCTTTGGCCTGGTTTCTACCTTGTGTTTTTTATGATTTTTTATTCCAGCCTTAGGGCCAAATGCATCACTCATTATTCAGTGACCCAAACTGCATCTCCCAAAGAGCAGTGCAGCCAGTAGGCGTGGCCTGAGCGTGTTGAGGAAGCTGCCCTTTAAGGTCATTACAATGGTCATGTGATCGGCCAGCGGAGCCCCCTGGGCCATATGACAAACCGAGCTGCCAGACCGAGGTGTGTGTCAGGGGTGTTTTTCCACAAAGCATTCTATAAAAGTGTAACTGGGCTGTATTTGCCCTTTCCTCCTGCTATGCGTTCAGCCAACAGGCCCCTGAAGATCTCTTAAAAAGTGCTGATCCACAGAGCTTGGAATGGTGCTCTTGTAATCCTTCTAGCTCTGCTTCACCAACCCCCTCGATTCCCCACCCTCTGTACCTCCTGCTTCCTCTCACATTCCCTCACTGTCTCCTGCTGATGCATTGCGCTGATGTGAGCGACAAGGTGATGGGATGAAGGGGCTTGTTTGGGCCCCAAGCTAATTACCACACATTAGAGCATGACTAAATAAATCTTAAGTGCTGCTAATTGCTTGGCAGTGAAAACAATAACTGTGGCACTTGCCCAGAGGCTCTTGGGGTGGTGAGGGGCTGAGGCACTGGGGACTAGGGGCCCTGGCACTGGGCCAGCAGAAGACACCAGCACCATCAGTCAACTCCTTCACCCCCTCTGTCGTCATGTTAAAGTCACACACCAATTGGCACTATCACTACATGCACCATATGCCCCCCACCCACCAAATCCACCAACCAGTCCCTGAAACAGCTCTCACCAGCGAAGAATAAGCCATACATAACAGGCACAGACAAGCCGAGTCTGTCTGCAAAGCCATCATACATCACTGCATTAATAAACATGAATTAGTAATGGCACAATTAAATGGGGTTGTTCTGACATTTACTGGTACAATAATGGTGTTCTTCTCTTTACAACCCCCTTTGGCCTGCACTGGAGCGCCATCAGATCTCAGACCTTTAGATGTGAGGGCTGGAAGGGATAGAGATGTCACACTCAGTATATCTCACAATAAGAAAAAAGATAAAAACATCCTAGGGAGGATTATTTGCTTTTGTTTCATATGTATCTAAATAGAAGAGCCCCTGTATTTTAATATATATATATAATAGCCTTTATTACTGGATTTACTCTGATGTAGGTATGTAAATGTGATTATAGCTAATGTGTGTGTTTCCCTCTTAGGTTGCATTCTGTTGTGTGTGTGAAGAAGGCGTTTGATCAGCCTGTGCTGCCTACCAGATCAACTGGCCGTGACCCAAAGGTATGTTCAACTCAGCCAAGCTGCCCTACCACACTGAATGGAGCATCACAAAGCCTTTCTCTCTGCCACAACGCTCACCAAATATGAGTGCCACAAACAACAACAGCATTTACACTACTTCTTCATTCAACGTTGGCAAATTTGGATTCAATCCTACACAAAGACACATGATGGTGTGCAATGGAGTCACTGCACACCATCATATTCTGTCTATGAAGAAAACAATATTAAGATGTAAAATTAGCCATCATAATCATAGGCAATTTGTTAAGACCTGCCATGATGCAATGTCAATGATACAATCAATGCCAATGGATGCTTTAACACAATATGATTTATAATCAGAATAGGGTTTATTGGTGCTTGTCAGATAACATTCACACTATGAGACTTTGGATAAATATTAATAGCTGAGTGGTTAAAGTAAAATAATACAACTGCTTGAACACTCAGTCATTTCCAAAAATTAAATCACTCTACTGTTTTGCTGCCTTTTAAACCAGGAAAAGAGTGCTATGTTCTTATTTCAATAACCACAATCTAAGTCCATATCTGGTTTCTTATCTATATAACCATATTATATCATTATATTGCCTAACCCCTTGATCAGAGGAATACAATTCCTTTCAAAACTCGAATGTCATAGAAATGTTGTTGACAAAAATGTACCTGAAAACATTTATTTAATTTGCAATGCAAACTGATCAAAGCTCTTATAACATCTTTTGTTTGCCTTTCTTCTTTTTTCTTTTCCAGTTTTAATTAATTATTGTAAGTGGAATTTTCTTTTCCCAAATACTGACAGGGGTGAATAGTGATGTGATCTCAGTGTCATGTTTATCCTCTGCCACTCTCTGATCCTTCTTTCCTCTTGTGAACCAGTGGCTCCTCATTTGCTCTGTCACTCTTCTGCAGTGTTTTACTGCTTTCCCAGGGGACCCACGTGCTTTTGTTAGCTTTTCTGTGAACACACACAGCCTAATTGGTTGATTAGTTCAGGTTGACTGCCCTGCTAATTGAATAGTAATTCAGATTTGATGTGTCTAATGAAGATCTTAATTTATGGTTTGGCATTCATCCAAGGGTTTGTTTTTGAGAGTAGAAATCAAACGAAAAGAATGAAAGGAAACACGAAAGCGATTTAGTGTCTCATTTCTGCTTTGATAGCACATTAATTAAAGCTTTGTGTAAGGTGATCACACTTAAGAGTGTTTAACTCTCTGAAATGAACACGGTAAAGACAATAGTAAGGGACTAATATGTGTGAAAAACATTGAGCATTTTATTCTTAGTGTAAAACTATGCAGCCTTTTGGTAATCTTTCCCAGTGGGCAACAATAAAAGGGCTATTTCTCTATACCTGATTGTTATGAACACCTATACTGATTATAAATAAATATACAAAACGGAAGTTATTATAAAAAAAAATACTTTCTACCGATCATGGCTGAAACGTTTGTCAGCCGTATTCAGCTTGTACAGATTGTAACATTGTTAGCCATTTACTTGATTTGACAAGATTTGATCATTATTAATTTATAGCACAATCTTATTCAAGGGTAAAGCCCAATGTATAAGCATTATTTGCACTGCCATTGTTTTATTTTTCTTTCGAAAAGATTAACATGTTCTTCTTTTATAGTTGATATTGATCTTCAGCTAACTGCGTGCTGCGATCTCCTCTGCATACTTTGAGTACAAATAATCCTGTTTAATGATTGGTGTTTGCTTAATAACATGAATATCACATATTGTAGGTACACTTGTTTCCTAAGTCTGGATCAGATGTCAGACCTGTGACCATTTGCTTTTCTCAAGTTTGCCCCTGTCTATAGAGCTTTATTCATCCTGAAAAATAGACTTCTGCAACTGATAAACTCAACAAGCTGGCATGCCAGTCAACCATAAATTAGAAAGATCAATGCTGATGCTGTAGAAGCAAGGTTTATATTTGAAAAGCAATTAAATTAGCTTAGCAGTGTTGAGTGTGGAACATATACAGATAATTAATCAGTAGTCATCATATCTAGTCATCTTTGGGTTTTTTTGTTCAACAAAATGAACGTTTATTGAAGTCTATTAGCGACCATCTTGTATCATTTCCTGTCATTCAGTTCTTGTATACCAACTGTCACAACAGTAGACCAGTAACACACACATTGCATCCTTATTGTATCAGTATGCAGTGTGTAGCTCGCATGCATATGTCCTGCCACACATAGCCATGTGCATTGTGTACCACACAATTGTGTTTAGTTTTTTAGCAGTTTATTTAACAGAAGTGTATGGAGGTGCATCTTATCCTTGGTACAGCATGTTCATTCTTTTAATTCAACTACAGAAATTAACCGGTAGATAGGTCCTATTCTCAGAATCTTCCCAAGGCTCCAGTGGAACGTGTGTTTATGAGCATCAAGGTATTCCCATCCACAATTATGCACAAGAAAGTTTCATTTAAAATCAATCAATGGAAACTTGATTTCCCTTTATCATTGGGGGAAGATCCCTGAAGCCTTTTGACTCCACCTCCAGTGCACACAGCTTGGGGCCTTGAATCGAACATTCATTGCTGT
The DNA here is from genome assembly GCF_000735185.1 of Notothenia coriiceps. Lineage (NCBI taxonomy): Eukaryota > Metazoa > Chordata > Actinopteri > Perciformes > Nototheniidae > Notothenia > Notothenia coriiceps. The sequence goes on from NW_011349989.1 coordinate 181,933, forward strand.
TGTTGAGTGGTCCAGTCAGTCTTCTGTAAAGGAAAATTCCAACAAGATTCACAATATATAAAAAATTTAATCCGATCCATCGAAGTGTTAAATAAAATCCAAAAGCTAGCTTCATCCATCCCAGTTCAAAACAGCAACAATCTGCTACTCCCTCAGTAACAATACCATTTTGCAGCCATTTTCATTTTTAAGCATGAAGTCAGTGGCTTATACATCCAGCTTTGCCTTGATCAGAAATGTTATCGTTTCTCCCTCCATGGATCTTTGTATCCAGGATGCAGTCTTTTTCTTTTTCAGGAATTTCCAGTTATGAGCGCAATATGTGCTGGGCCTTCTCTGTCCCATGTTGTCTCCAAGGCAAACTGCACATCTTTGAAGCTCCAGCTTCTTCTGTTTTGATGAAGTTTTTTTCTATACAACACAAATAAAGAAGGATTTGTTTTTCATCAGAATGACCCACCATCTGCATCCCCCACCTCCCTTCACCTTTCCTTTGAATCTCATGTAATCATGCACACGTATGCACATGCAACAATGTACCTGACAGTGCTACATAACAGGCCAAACTAGTGCAGGCAGTAGCAACTTTAAGTGTGGGAATCTTCCCCCTTTCTGCTCACATATACAATTCTTTGCACTGTTTCTCTATCTGTCACTTACCCGCATACTTAAAGCAGTAGTCATTAGTCGCCCTCACCCTCCCCGTCTTAATGAGAAAGCAATTACCATAGGTTTCTCCCCAATCCCAGTGGCCTGGCAGTGTTGTCCGGAACCTGCCTCCCCACCTGCCTTCAGCTCTGCGTATGCTTCTTTCTCGATTCGCTTCTCTTCCCTTGTACCTCTTCTCCCTTTCACTGTGGCTGCAGACTCTCTCTCTTTCTCCATCCTCTCTGCAGCCTCTCTCTTTCGCTCCTCCCATCTCTGAGCTCTAGGCTGCTCTGGGTTTTAGACGGATCACTCTCACAATGGTTGATCAATACAGGTATTGATCCACTGGCAAAATGTTTATAAAATCATTCTGGGCAGCTGCAGTGCAGTGCGGAGGGGAGGCGGGGCGACGAGAGGGCCAGCATTCCATGCCATTCGCCTACGAGAGAGCCAGCTCGAACCTGATTGGCCGTCTGTCTACCCGCCTTGCCAGGAAGAGGGCTGGCATCTGCTTTTCTTTGTCATTGTTGCTTGGTTTACCACAGCCCTCCCTGGCTAACACCGCTAAACTTTTCAGACCACCAAAGCAGAGTGCAGCAGTTAACCTTCTCGCTGCTCGATGTTGACTGCTTGCCAAGCAGTGTCACCCACTCCCTCTCCTTTCTGTCAGCCAAGAAATGTATTTGCATAAATTAACAAGCTGCAGACAATCCAAGTGTAATGATATAATGTCATTTATTTTTCCCTTTTCCCCCTATCTTAAACAAAAACAGTCTTTCTCTTTAATGCCGCCCTGGTGCTTGCCTGGCACATGTCCACATACGCACTTTAGGGAATGTGTCACCTTAGAAACCTTGCCCCTATTTCACGCACCAACAGACCAACACATATACACACCATGCATCCCAGCAACAGCAAATATAGGGAAACTCATCGGCTGGCAATGTGCAGAGGGACACAGCATGTCCCTGTTGTACTGTCTTGAGGGAACAGGGAGCAGTCTGGGGACAGACCTCCCCCCTGGCTCTCATCCTTGCCTCCCTCTTGACTCTCACCCTTTGGAGTTTACTGTAAATTAAATGACTCAACTCCTGTCTTTGTTACTCCATAGTGGGGATCATTAGCAACATTAGCAGCAGCACACTGTTGCTCCACTTGGGAATGCTACTGACAGACACACTATATCAAACACTGGAACAAGTAAGTGCAGTAAAACTAGATAGCAGATTCAAGTGACACTGTTTATCAAAGGCTTTGTAATCCAGGGTGGGGCTCTTGCTTGTGTCTGCTTAAGTGATGATATACGAGATGTTTCTTTACACAGAGAAGATAATTGCACCATGGAGCGCACTGTGGTGTAACTCTTTCCAGAATCAGAACTCTTGTTGAACCAGACTAACATCTGTCAGCCATAAGGCCAGGCAGCCTCTGTGACCTAAAGTCAACCTCTGGGTTGTGTGGCTTTGTCTGTCCCCATTCCCCTCCCTTTCTGGCATCTACTGTAGATGCCCAGACACTGGCCAAAACCACAACGTCTGGGCCTTCCCCTGAGCATCTTATAATAAATAATTGTGTTTAGCTAATTATGGGAGATGATCTGTATGACAGTAGCCATGTATGTGTTGCATTCTTTTAATTAACTGCGGCAGTTGCCTCTGCTTGGCAAAACATTGAAAGAAACTCCCAGGTTTTCATAGGCCTCATCCGGGTCACGAGACCTGGATCCCCAAGAATATGATCGGCACATATGTACACACACATGCACTCTCAGACATACATGTGTAGTAAGTGTCACTCACACATGCGCTGGAGTGTGGTAATTACTCTAACACATCCAGAACTGGCCAAAGCCCATTCATTACCATAACATGTTGTAATGAAGCTTAATCCCTCATCATGTTGTCTGTGGTTTGGGAGTGGTGTGTGGCTGTTTTCCCTCCACTACTCCAGATGTCTTCCAGGCTGTCTCTTTTTAGTGCTCCAGACTGAAGACATGACAGTTAATATGCCACCTTTGGCTATTTACATGTTTTTCTATCTGCTTTTTTCCCCTTGTAATTTCATTTTGACCTCATCCATTTTTGTTTCTTCCCTCCTCCCTTATCCCATTTTTCACCTTCTGTTCCTTGGTCCACATACCCTCCCATCTCTGAGAGAGTGTGTTATTTATTTCATCTGAATGCAGGGGCTCTTTGGTGCATGCTTCTCACCGTAATCAATTTCAGCTCAGGCAGCATAACCAAACAAAGCGCTGCACTCATTTCAGCATGGGCATAAATGTAACACATCTCTCTCATTTTCTCCCTCCTGCTCCTTCATTGAAAGACATTTTGTTCTCACTCTGAGGCCATTTTGTCAATCACTGCAGACATGTGATGATGTGTGAATGCTTCTGCTAAATGAGTCATGGAAAACAATGATCATTAGAATAAAGAGTATACATCTGTTAATGTATATGCCAGTTTTGTTGCGTATGACTGTCATCTTTCAGTCTGTGGACGTTTTTTAAGTATTTACTATGTTTTATGGCTTTAAGGATACACAAGAGTGTGTGCAGCTTGTTGTACTGTACTGTATCTGTGTACAACTGGATTTTGTTATTCAGCATTTTTAGACTCTCCTGTCCTAACTGGGTGACAACATAGAGTCTAGACAAGAAGCATGTTTCTCCCACTGCTGTATGAATAAGGAAGACTCTTGCTGCCAGCTCTCCTGTATCCTTTTCTCCGGCAGCTATCCTCTTTGTACAGCAGTTGAGACCACCAGTTAATGCAGCCACTGGATTGGCCTCTTTTCTTGCTCTGCTTTTATTGATTTCAGCCAGACACAGAGACAGACAGAAAGAAAGGCCTTTTCAGGAAGAAGTTAAATGGTCAAGTAGCGAGTGGAGGGTGGCTTTCACCACTTTATTGACGAGGTGGAAAAATGTCACTATTATGGAGGCCCTTGCAGCAGATAGCGAGCTGATTGGATGAGTGCCCCCAGGTCAGAGTGGAGCACGTTTCCCCTGCAGCCAAACGAGAGCAAATAAAAGGGCATAGGAATCCGCTTGAACTAGAGGTGAGGTTTCTCTCTACCAAGCCTCTCTGTAGGCAACATTTCTCTGGGTGTACAGTATGAGGCAAAGTGCTTTGAAATGGACCAAGTTCTGATCTCTGGTGGACTCCTTTACTCTGATCTCTCTTCTGAAAGCATCCTGGGTTTGCAACATGTTGTGACTCTAGAGACCTACATGTTGTATTATGTTACACAAGTCCATGATATATACAGATGTTGAACTGTGGCATAGGATGAGAGATGAAGACATTGATGAGGAAAACAGAAACTGAAAGTGGCGATCACACAAATAACAGAGATGGTTGTTGTGGATGCAGCTATTTCAAAGATGCCACGGTAGGCAGCAGAGAAGGGGCTGAATGGCCTGAGTATGTTTGAGCGTCTCCACAATTTGGCCTTACAATATAAACATTGTTCATATGTGACCACATAGCACACAAGGCTAACTGTATTATAAGCCATTGGGATGGTGTCTCATTTTAGATGAATTCAGTGGACAGTTTTGAAAATTACATGAAAAGTCATTAGGGGATATTTGCAAAAATAAACTCGGCAGCATTAAATCAGAATAATACTGCATTAAATCTGACTTGTGCCACTGTAAAGGCCCCTGAGAGAGATGGCTGAGGGTTCAAACACAAGCCCCTCTCAGGCCCTGCCTTCTGACGCCAATCAGTCTAATTAGCCCAGCATATCTTCTGGCTGGCTCCTCCTCGCAGCACAAGTCAGACCTCTGGAAAGGTCAGCAGTCCACAGCAGAGACAGAGCAGTGCTTAATCAGAGGTGAAATGGTTCCTTTTCCAAATTGATTCCAGTTTGAATCAGAAAAGAGTGTCTTTAGTTGAGTCACTGAAAGACTTTAAGGAGAGGAGGCAGGAACTTTTAAGAGGGCTTTTAAAACAAGACATTAACAAATAAAAACTCCTCTGGTTAAATCTGGACCAGGGCCATATGAAAGAAGTGTCTGTCTTCCTCTATCTACATCTCTTTTTGGTATCTTTCCTCTGTTGTCCTCTCTGTGTGGATCTCTTTATCTCCTGCTCTGCATGAGACGCAGTAAACTTTCACATGTGTATGGACATACTCGAATGAACTGAGAAAATTCATGCAAACTCTGCAGGAAACACTGTCCCTCTGCACAGGGAAAAAAAAAACACAAAATCACTTTTACATTGTTGACACATAACAGTACGAAATAAATATTCAAAGTAAACCAAGTACCATTAACACTGGACCCCTGAGGCGTTATATCTTTTACACACTCTTTAAAACTCTTTTTACAACAGGCTTGTCACAGCCATGTATACATAGAAGGAAACATCTGAGCTAGCCCCCCCCCC
>NW_011349989.1:187079-194138 GCF_000735185.1 Notothenia coriiceps
CCACCACACAACACACACACACACACACACACACACACACACACACACACACACACACACACACACACACACACACACACACACACACACACACACACGTCTCCCTTATGCTGAATGCATAATATATGTAATGAAATAATGTTTCCAGTGGGGATGGTTGTGGCTGGGGGATGGAGATGTGTAGTGAATATCAATGTGGCTCCCCCCAGACTCCCTGGTTCAATTGGTGTGATGGTGGGGGGTAAATGAATATGTGGGAGTAAAAGAAGCTTTATCCCTTTGCCCATAGCTACAGTGAGGAGTCCACACAGATGGAGGGGGGGCTTCTTCACTGGCCCACTCAGTCATTATAAACTTAAGATTTATACATTCAGACTGGTGGTGTGTCCTCTGTTGTCCCATACATGCCATGTCCAAGTTAGTTTTGAATGGTTTTTTTAAGTGCTTTGGTCCTATGGACATAAAGTGGACATGGTCTTACATGTCCACTATATGTCCACTACATGTCCACTATATACTATCATTTTTATAAAATATTTATATCATGATGCATTTGTGGCGTGTAAACATATACACAAGCCAGTGCTAGAGAAAAGACTCTAACGTTCATATTGTGGCTTGTCCCACTATATTGCAGACACTCGGTACAACAGTTTAACCTGCTCTGACCCACAGCTTCTCCAGGAATTCTCAATGAAAATCAACCGAGAGACAAATTACATTTTCCCCTGTGCCTCACCTTGACTGACTCAAGTGAGCTCATCTGTTCCATCTTGTCAGAGTGGAGATGCTGTGTCTCTGTCAGCCAGGTCTTTGATGTTATAAACATTACCATTAATAATGTTTTCAGCATCAAAATTAATTGCTTTGCTACCGTGTCCTGCTCTCTTCATCCTAAGCTGAAGCATGCATAAATCTAGACTAACCACCTTTGTCTTGAAATGTTGAGGTCAGGAATTTTGGATGAGACCAGACTTGAGTTTGGCCAAGTAGATTAAGCTCTTTTTGTCTTTGTGCATGCTGCATTACGTGGATTTATGCTTTATTGATGCTTTTGTTGTTCATTTGATGGAATATCTGTCATTTATGTAGAACAGTCATATATGAACATATGTTGCACAAAGTGTATACGTGGGTTTGCGTAAAAACGTAAGTCTTTTGGATACTTTTCCATGACGTCTTTGGTCTAATGAAACAATTTGAGAAAAACATGCTGCGTGAGCTTGAATGAATTAACCTTTGCCCACATAACTAGAATTCCATTCAGACATGGCTAGTTATTTTTTACAACAAAAGTTGAAATATTGGAGCTGTCACTGAGTTAGCTTTTGGATGTCGTTCTTTGCAGGATGTGGTGACTTTTGAATTAGTCTGGATTAGACACTAGAGAAGTATTTTTGTGACTTCCAGATGTTCTGTTATCTATAATTCCCAGCTGTGTTCTGAGAAGTTAAATGAGCTGGAAAGTTTCTGTCGAAGTTCTGTTATACTCATCAAACTCAGGGAAATGTAATTAGTGGCTCTTTGAGATCACATCGCTTAGCAACTACTCCAAAATAAACAATAAAAAATGGCCTTCCTTTTTCATTTAGACACACCTCCTATCTGCCAAGCACCTCCTCTAGAGTGGCTTTGGCCCTACCCAGTCTCTGGGGCCATGCAATGTGAAGACAGGGTGAGGAATGTGTGAAGCATCCAAGGAAACATGAACTGCTATTTTCCCACAAGTATGAAAAAACAGAGGCCATGGCTGTGGAATCTTTCTGACGCAATCGCTAGTGGGATGGCTGCTGTGCAGTTGGGATTTGGGCGGGGGCTCAGGTCAGGGTGTTGTTAAAGCTGTAGTCTTAGGACTTAAAGATCTAAGCTGGACCTGGGCGGGTGAGAGATCTGCTGACGAAGGGAAACCTGACAGGCAAAACTGGATTAAAAGATAGCAGGAGCTGCTCGATGGCCCCATTTGGGAGTACTCCATAGTTCCTGCTATTTCATTTTTAACAGGCATCTGTGGGGCAGCCTATTAATTGTTTGTTGGCCAAACCATCATTAAAAAAGCAGACAGCAGGGTGGCTTTTACAAAGATGGGAGATAAAGCAGAGTGCTGAAACAGGAGAGAGGATCACTGGAGAGACCCCAAGAGGCCCTCCTAGATACCCAGATGATCACCACGCCACCGTTGCCTCTGTAATTCTTCATACATTAATACACACGGTTGAAAGGAATTTCCAAACACAAAAACAGAGCAAACTTCAATGAGTCTCTCTTTCTTTCCTGATATAATTATTGCTGCCCCCATAATCGCTGTTATATTCATCATAGTTCTCAGTATTTATAGGGTCTGTTTTCATCATAGTAATAATGTCACTCTGGAATTCCAATGCAGATAGAGGGAGAGACATAAATATATATAGAAGAAGCAGATGGAGATACTGTAGGGAAGGCTGCTTCTTGGATCCAGATATTATTTGATGTTAAGGAGGCCACAACAACAGGACTGCTCCACTACCTTCACTACGCCCCCTTGTTTTGTCTGGACTTCCCCCTAACTCTTCACTGTGGAGTCTCCAGATACCCAGGGTTCAGCTCGACGCTAACCTCTGATCCTTGTCTGGGCCTCGACTGGGTCCTGGAGCTGGCACAGAGCCTGTCTCACTTTCTTAAGCCCTTTGGAGCTTAAAAAGCCCTAAACAACTTTATTTAGCTTTCTTTAGTCCTTTCCTTCTTTCACATTTAATGTTAACAGCCTTTCTTTCTCTCAATCTTTCTTTTGGATTTTCCTCTGCCACACAGCTTTTAAAGTCTGCATCCATCTTACTCCACTCTCCCATTCCCTCTCTAAACCCCCCATCTCTCTCCCCTCCCTCCTCCGCCAACCCACCCCTGTTCCAAGGGAGCCCACTGCCTCCTTTTTCTCTGCCCCCACAATGTTGCTCCCAGTATTTGGGTATATATTTAACACCCACATGTGAGGCCTGGTGAAAGTTCCTGGGGAATGGAAAGTAAAACAAGCATGCCCTCTCTCCCGGCCCTTTAGTGCTGGTCTGCTATAAATACCTTCGGGTGGCGCGCCAGTTCCAGCACCAGTGGCATGGGAACCTCGCTCCCTCCTCTGGCCCATCGCTTGGCCACTCAAGTCCAGTCTGGGAAGGCTTTAGCCAGCGGGCTGGCCTAAAGGGTGGGTGTGGGTAGGTGTGTGCAATGGGGGCGTTTTAGACTAAAAGTATGGAGGGCTGTGTATAGCAGTGGTGGTCTTCCTGTGTGCTTTGTTTGCTTCTCTGAGGAGCATCCCTGTGTCTCCTCCTTTTCTCCCTTCCTGTCATCTCCTTTTTCAAAAGACTTCATGTATACTGCATTTATGCTGTTTTGCCTTATGAAGATTGTATGAATATGTGCTTTTCAAAGTGTTAAAAAAAGAGATCCCCGTTTCTTCACTGCGGTGAAGCGTTTGTTATGTTACTCCCCCAAAAATTGATTTAGACTTTTCAAAGGTTTGTTCTTCACAGTGCTGTCTCCCTGTGTCGATGCACGACAGGCTCAGCTCATATTTTCAGAGTTTGAGGTAATAGTTTTAAACTGACAGACTAAACATCTCTCTCCCCGGCTGTTCCACTTCTACACAGTAAATAGTTTTATGTGCACAAACACACATTCACACAAACACACAAGCACACACAAACTGAATGACTTGCTCTAATGATTATTTATTTTTGGTTTGTGGGGTTTCAGTAGAATTTACTGGGCTCTAAGTTAGAAAATATGGGTGTGGGGCCTCTTAGAACACTTTTTTGCCCTTCTGCCTCTCCTTATTTAAAATAGTTGGTTAGCCATTTTATTTTTATTCAGTAGATGAAAGGCAGGCTATATCCATGGGCTGTACATCTAAGCTAGTAACACATTTGTAGAGTTTTAGTGACATATTATATATCTTATAGATTAAGTTATAAACAAATATCACTATTGATTTAAAAAAACAATACATCAAAGTACTTGGTTTGGTTATTTAACATACTGAGTCTACAGATTAAATATCTCTGTTGTTCCTGCCCCCCCACAACACACTTCCTAGCATTCTCCCTGTGTCTCCTTTTCTCTACCTTTCTTAAAACTCTCCTTTCCTTTCACCCTCCCCTACAAGGCTCACTTGTTATTTTTTTTGTACAAGGTCCTGTAATTAAGTTTGACATAAGCACAGGGATTAAATATGCGGTTGAGGAGGGAGAGAAAGGAGCTCTGTTACAATCTCAAGGCCAGCTGTAAAATGGAACCAGATTGCGACACTTGGAGTTCGAAAGTTTGGGAAAGGTGCCGAGACTGGAGCAGTGTACTACCGACAGCGGGATCTGAGTCTTTCTCCAGCTTTAGAGTAGCCAAATAACTGCTGAGTCTCCGGCCAAAAAAGCTAATATTAAAAATCCTTAGGCAGAAGACTAACACTTAGTCTGATCCAATGATAATTTATTTTTCAGCTCAAAGACTGCCATCTCCTCCAGCCAAACACTAACCACTGTCTGTCCGACCAGATGATTGAGAACCTTATTCAAGCCAAAACTCTAAAAAATACTAGAAAGCAAATGAGTACATAATTGACTTCACTTCAAGTTTGTACTCAGTTTTCAAACCCTTTAAACAATTGTTTGATTAAAACGAGCTGGTATCTTCATAACTAAAGGAAAAACAGTTCTCATTCAAAACACTCCGTTCGATGTCTCCCTATGGGATGCGCCTCAATGCGTATGCAAACAGAAGCATCAATCTCATTACGCCAATCCTGATTGGCTGGTGATCTTGACGTCTACGTCAGGGAATCCACCCACCCTATAAGTAGCTTGCGCTACGACGCAGCGTCATTCAAACACCTCTTCTCGCTTCAGAGCACATCTCGAATTATCAATAGCTGGGCTAGCTTAACGGTCCACAGACTGAACCCAAAGCTAACATTCGGTCGACGGGCGCTTGCTGGTTACTTTTTTGCTTTGCAAGAAGACTGAACAATATTAACACACCAGTTAATATTGTAATCTGCCTCGCCGTTTCTTTCTTTCGAAATTACGGTAAGGTTTGATTTTTTCTTCAAGCTGGTAACATACCTGTTGCTAGCTTTTCTTCCCTCCACACCGACACCACGGTAGCGAAGACGTTCTCTTTTCTCTCTCACACCAGAGGAGACTTAGATAAAAACAAAAGGTATTAACACACCAGTTAATATTTTTTAAAGAATAAAATCTACGCCGTCGCTTTTCTTTCGGATTAACGACAAGGTTGGATTTTTTTTCTCAGTAACGTACCTGTTACTAGCGTGTCCACTCCACGCCGACACCCCGGCGAACAAAGATGGACCCTTCTCTCCCTCACACCAGAGGAGTCAGGGACTCGGAGGCTCGGCTATGCGGCTGCGGGTTTAAGATCTCAGGCACAGACTCACACCAGGTCTGCTCGTCCTGCCTCGGGCTGGAACACGCCCAGGAGGCTATCGATAACGCCCGGCTCGGCGGGCATTGTGCCCGCTCACCATTAAGAGCTCGCCGACGGCTAGCACGCCAGCTAGCTTGTCGGGCAGGACCCTCTGCTCCGCTCTGGTGGCGTCCACGCCCAGAGAGATTGAAGCCCCACGCTGTGTCCAGGGCTGGGCGCTCAATAACAGCGGCAGCCGCTGAAGCCGGAGCCCCGCGCCGTGTCAGGCTGGGGTCCCGGTGGCGGCAAGACAGCCGGAGAGCGGAGCCCCGGCCGCTGTGCCAAAGCTGGGGCTCCCAATTGGACCTCACCATGGGTCCACCCGCAAGGATGTCCTGGAGATGGACTAATGAGAGGGAAGAAAGGATGCCATCCGACTCGGATGAGCACGAGGATGACATCTTCGTTTCATCGGCTCAGGCTGCAAAGGCCGGGAGCGATGTCCCAGCTCTCAACCCTGGGCGGAAAGCACACTAGCTTCGCCGCCTAAGTATGGACTTGCAGGCCGGTGTAAACCGCGCGCCCAGGCTGGACATCCCACTGGCCTGAAGGTTGGCCAAGAGACCACCAGATCTCGCTACTAGGGGAAGCAATTGCCCCAAGAACACGCCAGGGGGGAGGGACGAAGAGGCACGCTCCTCCAGTCTTCCGGAGATGCGGGACGAGTGTCCGTCATCAGTGGAGAGACCGCCCTTGTCACAACAAGGCCCCAATCCAGGGTGCCTCCTCCTGGACTGTGACGGTATGGAGAGGCTCGGACCGCTCCTCATGCCGCCCAAGGACACGCTGGTGGCAGCCACCTCCAACCGAGCGCTGGCTTTGACACCGAGCCAGGAACCCCACGCACCGGCGGCAAGACCACAGCCCGTCCGGGGTCCCAGCCCAGGCACGAGGCAGGATGACTGGCCAACGAAATTTCCGCTTCCGGCACTGCCGCTCAGGCTACAGCCGACCGGGGCTTTTCAGCACCAGGCGAGGAAGAAGAAGCGGTGCGGCCTGACACGCCTCCTCCCTCGACAAGAAAGCGGAATTCCCTGTTCCCCAGCTCCAAACACGTTCCAGTGTTTAGATGCCTCATGTTTTCGGGCTGCCTCATACCCCCATCTTCCCGCGCCTCGAGTGTATGCCAGAACGTCATCCTCAAGTTCGCGCCATAGGGAAATGGACTTAACATCAAGGCAGCAAGTTCCGCTCCTGTTTAGGCCACAAACACATGTCATCATTATTGTTTCTAATAAATAATTTTCCACTGTCGTTTCAGGCTTGAAGCCAAGGGCGCGTCAAAAAAAATGAAAGAAAAACAATAAAAAAACAATAACAGGTTCGCCGTCTACCCTCTTTTTGAGCAGCGACTACGGCCTCTCTCAAAAGGCGGACATTAGACGGGATTTGGAAGGCACCACTCGCCATGCGCATGAGCAGTGCAGACGCTGGTTGTCAACCTGGTAACCACCGTGTTCCAGACACAGAGGAGGCCCCCATCAACACAACAATAAAGACACGAGGGCAGACGACAGAGATGTCATATCAACGCTTTGAACCAAAAAGTGGAAGAATGCTCACGATTCTGCTTGGGTTTCCACCGACAGTAACACGGGCCGACCACGG
>NW_011349989.1:194183-216709 GCF_000735185.1 Notothenia coriiceps
GTCCCATAAGACGCCACCCGCTGTGGGCATGGTCCCGCTGAGACAATATTCCGCGTAGTGGACTGCCACGGCTGCCCGCACGCAGCAGCTGATATACTTCCGCACGCAGTACATTGCCAGGCCAGTTGCGACTATAGGATCAGTGTGTGGCGTGTTCTCTCACTGTCTGGCCAGCAGTTGGGGTATCAGAGCCAGGTCTACGAGGCTCGGCCGTAACGCACCCACAGCTGACTCAACAAAACCATTCGATCGTCGAGTCCAGTCCTGCAATAGTGGTGCAACTTGGACAGCCAGATCGCCCAGAGGTTCATCACTCCTGGTAACGTGCGTCGCTCTAGAGAGAGAGACTCCGCAGCTCCATAAGATGTTTGCGTGCCAGCATGTGTAACTGGAGAAGAATCGCATAAACCCCCTGGGCGGGTTTATATAGCTATATTGTGGTCGTGTTGTCCGTTCCCTCACACCAGGACATGATGTCCTCTGAGAAAAAGGCAGTTTGGCTGCGCGTCCTTGCCTCTTGTCCCCGTGTTTCCAGCCCGTCAGGCATGCGTCGTGGTGACCACCTTCGCGATAGGACATGCGAACCCAATAGGCACGCCCCCGTCTAGAAAAGTCCGGGTGTACCCACCCGTCGGGTGACCACCCAGTAACGCAGACATGACCGAAAGAGCAACATATTTGCGTAGCCGAAATGAGCAAGGCAAGCTCTGAAGGCTTTCACGTCTTCTGCTGACAGACGGGCTGAAGAGCACCAAATTCAGGGTGTAGGCCCAGGAAGTAGACAGATGGGCGGACAACATGCTACACTCTTATTAGCGGAAACCAAGACGAGCGGCAGTGTTTTACGAGGACATTCGTCTGCGTAATACCTCTTGCCCGACTGGCGCTTGCTGCACAGTCGGAGCAAGAGGCTAGTTACCAGACGAATGTCCTCGTAAAACACCTGCTCGATCTTGGTTCGTATAAACGCAGAAAGAGCATGTTGTCCCAGCCTATACTGTACTCCTTCCTGGGCCTACACCTGAATTTGGTGCCTTTTAGCAGCCCGTCTGCTCAGCAGAAAAGAGGAAAGCCTTCAGAGCGCCTGCTCATTTCCGCTACGCAAATATGTTCCTCTTTCAGATCATCGTCATGCGTTACTGGGGTTCACCCGACAAGGTGAGGTTCAGCCGACTGTTGTAGCACACCACTGCACTATGGACCTGTCCGATCGCGGCAAGGTGGTTCACCCAGACGCATGCCTGACGGCTGCGCGTCATCCTTCGGGTCGACCTGTGAGCAGGGTCGCACTGTAGCAGAGGACTCTGAGCCACAGCGATGTGGACAGAGACATCCACGCCTCACACATACATCATGCGCACTGTAGCTGTCTAGCGGGTGACATCCTGCAGGCTAAGACGCTTGTCAGCTAACCTGTTTCTCAGAAGGACATCATGTCCTCGATGAGACGGACAACACGACCACAATACTCGGGATAAACTGACCTGAGAGGGGTATTTGCAGAGTCCCTCCAACGTTACACATGATATCACGCAAACATCTTATGAGTTGCGCACCTGTTCCTCTCTCTCTGTGAGAGCGACGGACGTACCAGGAGTGATGAACCTCTGGGCAGATCTGCTGTCCAGAGCTGCCACCTATAAGATGCAGATGGACTCGACATCCAATGGTTTGTCGAGTCACTGTGGGTGCGTTACGTCCGGTCCCTCTGTACACGTTTCCGGTCCTTCTGTACGCGTTCCCACCCCTGGCTTTAATACCCCCAACTCTGGCCAGAGTGAGAAAACAGCGCCACACACTGATCCTGATAGCTCCGCACTGGCCTGCAATGTACTGGCTGGCGGAGATATATCAGCTGCTGTGCGGGCAGCCTTGGCAGCTCCCACTACGCAGGGACATACTGTCTCAGGCGGGTGGGACGATCTTTCACCCACACCCAGAGCGCTTGGCACTATGGGCCTGGCCCGTGAGTGGTATAACCTGAATACAGTGGGGCTCCCTCAGAAGGTGATAAACACGATTCAGAGTGCAAGAGCTTCCTCCACCAGGTCCCTCTATGACTGTAAGTGGAGGGTGTTTGAGGAGTGGTGCCTTCAAAAAGGACACATCTCTTTTCAATGTCCTGTTGGGGTGATTTTATCATTTCTACAGGACCTGATTGATAAACACAGAGCTTTCTCTACGATCAAAGTGTACCTGGCTGCTATTGCTGTATGCCATGTGAGCTTTGAGGGAAAAACGGCTAGCCAACATCCCTTGGTCTGCCGTTTTATGAAAGGGGCTCGCAGGCTCCTCCCTGTTTCCAGGTCACTGGTGCCCTTATGGGACTTGGCAGTGGTTTTAGATGGGCTCACTCGACCTCCATTTGAACCCCTGGAAGAAGCTGACATGAAACACCTGTCACTGAAGACAGTGCTGTTACTGGCTCTGGCATCTGCCAAGCGAGTCAGTGACATTCATGCGCTCTCTGTACATCCTTCATGCACTCAGTTTGCCCCGGGGCAAACGAGAGTGTTGCTGAAGCCCAACCCTGCCTTTGTACCTAAGGTGGTTGGCTCATGTACCCCCATTGACATTGAGGCATTTCCTCCGCCACTGTGTTCCTCTGAGGAACAGCGGCCGAATTTGCTGTGCCAGTGTGCTTTACGCACCTATATGGACAGGTCAAAAGAGTTTCGATGCAATGACCAACTCTTTGTATCCTGGGCTAACCCTCATAAGGGCAAGCCCGTTACCAGGCAACGGCTCTCCCACTGGATTGTGGAAGCGATTGCTCTGGCTTATACGAGTCAGGGTTTGCAGGCACCAACGGGCCTGCGTGCTCATTCTACTCGTGGACTGGCTACATCCTGGACTTTGTTCAAGGGTGTTTCCATCCAAGACATTTGTGCAGCAGCGAGCTGGTCCTCACCGCTCACTTTTGTCCGCTTTTACAGGCTAGATGTCTCTGCTCCAAGTGTGGCCCGCGCAGTGCTGGGCCCCGTGTTGAGACAGGGTTCTACCTGTTAAGTTCTGGTTGTTTTGGTGATTTTCGAGATAAGCATGTCTAGCAATACGGGAGTTTCAATATCCCATAGTGAGACATCGAACGGAGTGTTATGAATGAGAACTATAGGTTACTTACGTAACCCCAGTTCTCAGAGTAACATGAAGTGAGATGTCTCACCAGACGGCCCTTCTTGCTAAGGCGAAGCGAGAAGAGGTGCTTATTTTGAATGACGCTGCGTCGTAGCGCAAGCTACTTATAGGGTGGGTGGATTCCCTGACGTAGACGTCAAGATCACCAGCCAATCAGGATTGGCGTAATGAGATTGATGCTTCTGTTTGCATACGCGTTGAGGCGCATCCCATAGTGAGACATCTCACTTCATGTTACTCTGAGAACTGGGGTTACGTAAGTAACCTATAGTTTTTAAACATGTGTACAGGTAACTAAATTCATCCTATAAGGGAAGAGAAAAAGAGCAATTACACCCATAACCTCCTACTGAAGGTAAGAATGGAAAGTGATTGTAACTCTTAACCATAATGCAGCAGGAAAAATAATTTCCCATGCTATCACTCAATCACTGACACCAAATATAGAAATATAGGCTAAGATCAGCCCCCAGTGCACCGAGCGTGTCGATAGGATTTTCTTCTGTTCTGAACTCTGAGAGGTCTCACATGGAACTTTGCATTCTTAAATAACTCTGGCAAAACGCTTTAATCTTAATGAGTCTGAACAGCAAATCTCTCATCTGCAGCAAAAAGGATTAGGAATGCAGAAAAAAAGACTGCCGTTCCACTTTGATGAATTGTGTTTAGAAAATCCCTGGGCATGAAGTTCCCCCAATGAACAAAGCGTTAGGCATCAACGGATGCTTTTAAACAACACAACTTATCTGAGAAAAACAGAACATGAATTTAAGTGAAAATACAAAAGTAGAGCTGATTCGACTCCTCTGCAAATGATAAAAGTGACTAACTCTTTTCCTCAATCCACTTAGCTACTTTTGGAATCAAACGTGGAGTAGCTTTGCACAAATTACGTGCATTGTGTTTTCAGCGCTTCATCAGTGGTGTGTTTATTTATTCTGCATGATGCATCCTGCCTTTGTTAAGCATAAATAAATGAATTCATACTTTTTTTGCTTCTTGGTTAAATCACTTGAAAGGGGTGATGTCGTGAGGAAGAAGCGAGCTGATGAATGGAGGCAGCTCAGTTCCATGAGGTGTTTCTTCCAAACCCACAGAAACTGTGAGCTGCTTCTAGTATAATTTTTCTCATTGCTGGAAGACAAACTTGTTTTACCAAGTGTGAAAATGTAGTTAGTTAAGTATGCTATTATGCAGAGGTGTTTATTTGTATTTGATTAATACATTATTGATAATATGTTAATGTAATCCAAATCAAAGCAGTTCAGCGTTTACTTGATTAATTATTACTCTGTGGTGTAATTTCCCCAAACAGTCTCTCTGAGTGGTAGGGGTTAGAGCAGTAAGCCTCTGGCTAGTTCAGACTGCTCAAACTACAAAGAGCCTTACTGCACTGGGACCTGCTCTTGGTTCCCCCTTTCCAACCCTCCACCCACCTCCCTAAATGCCCCCAGGCCTTTAGAAAACTGCTCTGGCTCATTTTTCGCTGTATTTATTTTACCTTTCTTTCCAAATCAGCGCACCCCTTTGTTTCCTGTAATGGACAGAAGACCAATATATTGCCGATACAGGCCAGACATACAATCCATATTAATTAGAAAACACCATCATACTATATATCTTCCTGAAATAAATGAGCATATCGCCAGGGTGAGATTTTTGTTTTTAATAATACATATCATTTTGTTTCTGCTCAGCACAATTCACTGTGTTGCAAAGACATCAATGTTGGGAGTGTTGGGAGTAGTGATACATATTACCATGCACTTGACCTATATTGATCCCCCAGTAGGATGTATACCCACTCCACCACATTGAGCCTAAACATCTGGTCACCAGAGTGATTCTTTGAATGACAGATAACATCTGGAAAGTCTGCTGCTATCACAGGAAACAATGTTCCTATCTTCCCCTCCCACCCCTTCATCTCTCTTCACTCTCTCCCCCTTGTCTCTCCTACCCCATGTCCTGCTCATAGCACATCCCTCTCATTGATTTCCCATTAACCCCTTCTAGACTGTGAGTATCTGCCCACCCAGACATCCATACACCAATGGATTGATTACATAATGACATTACTATGGCTGCCCATTCTCACAAGTCTGACCAGGTCTGCAGACTGGTCCTTCTCCAACTATCTGCTGCCATCCTACATCCTTCTCTTACCATGATATTCATATTTCCTTCCTCTCAACTGAGCAGCTGTGGCTCATGAGGTATAGTGGCCCTCTACCAGTTGGAGGGTCGATCCCCCAGCCACTGCAGTCAATATGTTGTTGTTTACTTGGCAAGATACTGAACCCCTAACATTGCTCCAAATGGCATGGCCAACTGTTTGTGAATGTGCATGAATGTTAGTTTCCCCTGAGCAGGTGGCACCTTGTATGGCAGACTCTGCCTCTGAAGGAATATGTGTGAATGGATGAACGCTGACTTGTAAAAGTGCTTTCCTCCCACTCTTAAACTCCTACATTTCCCTTTCTAAAATTATCATCCTCTTCATCCTCTGTGCCCTGCATTATCCTCCTCATTTCAGGTCCCTGTTAATTTTTACCTGGCATTCAGCCTCAGGTCAAACATGTAGAAATCCCCCCCTCATCTGAACCACAGTACTCGATGTTCCCGTTTTGCTTTCACACTACTATGTTAAACATGGGTGTGTGTGTATTTGTATGTGCAAATATCTCCATATATGAGCTTACAGGTATGTTCTGATTAGTGTTATTGAGGACAACAAGTTTGCAATTCATTTTAGACAGGAGTCTGAGATGAACTGTGCTCTACTAAACATTCAGTTGCATAAATAAGTAATATATTAGCTTCAATTGGCATTAATATAGACTAACTTTTTTTAAATGCTTGCCGATGCTATTACAGCGGATGAGAAAATTAAAGTTGTTTCTGTGTGTGGGTGGCTGTATTGATGTGTGCATATGTTTGGATTTGTTTTCTTTTCTTGTTGAGCGGAATATGTGTTAAAATATATAGTTACATTAAAGGCTGCCATCATATCTGTTTCACTATGTATTCCCTCTCTCATTTTGGCAACTGCTTTGGCGGCAGAGATAAAGTAAATGTGTGTTTGTTAGGTTGTGTTTGTGAGCCACAACGAAGGCAAGTCAGAAAAAGCCCTTCATTTAAGCATGGCGTGCCTCCATCAGTCCTAGTCTCTGATGTACAAAGAGCCCAGAGGAAGGAGCTTCACAGCTGTTTGTAAACTATGAGAACAGGAAAGGTCAACAAAGTAATGCAATGCTTTTTTTGTAACGCATTTTCATCTCTCTCTGTTCCATAGTGAGAGCTGCGCCCTGCCTCAGTAGTAGTGGTGCATTTAAATTACTGTTCTTGCCTGGAGAATAATGGTGAAAGCATAACCCCATTGTATTCTTTGATAAACTCTGGAAAATGCATGGTATAAGCTGAGGAAGAGGCACGGTTTAAGGGTACAATTGCCTTGCAAATCTACCATGGCAAAGTTTTTCTGAGAGAGAGAGAGAGAGAGAGAATTAGTGGCGAGAAGAAGGGGAAATGTCGAATTGAGGGTTGAGGGAGAAAGACGAGGGAGATGGAGAATCCAGCATGTGGGTAGAGTAGGGGGGTCTGTGTTGCAGGGACATGTGTTATCTCTGGGTGCAGAGGTCTTTGTTTGCAGGGCAGAGAGGTATAGATTTCCTCTCCATGTCAGCGCCTTTATTTAAGGCTCAGCGCAGAGGGGACAATAGCAAACTAATCCACCACTGAATCAGGATTAATATGCAAGCTGCAAATATTAATTCACTGCCAAAAGGAGGAAATGCAGAATATGTCAAAAATGCTCAAACAAATAAAGAACAAAAAAAGCCAAGATCCTTGACCAGGAATTCCATCTTGAGTCTTTCACATGAGTGCATTATTTTACTGGGTCCTACAGTCCCGGCTCAGCATTCTGTTTGATTTCTGTATTAATCTTCGTAATGATTTTCTATAGAAGAGTGAGAGCTCGGGGAAGCTGAAGAGCTGCATGTTGTTTTTGGCTATTCTCTTCACTAAGCTCTGGATTTAAGATCTGGATTTGAATATTTATGATAGAAAATAATAGAGGTTATAAAAATAAGTCCCTGCAGAGCTGGGCTGTAAGTTATAGGGGTAAGCAATGCCTCCCACATCAAAGAAGCCTGGAAATGTTGGCCAGTAGTTTGATGCTTGTAAAAGCCTTTAGCTCTTCAGCCCAGCCCAGCGTGTGGCTCTGCTGAACAAAAGTGTCATTCAATATCAGAGCGGTCATGAGCTCCCAGAATTTAGTCAATATTTAAATAATTAAGTTGTGTCTACCTCAAAACTAAAGAAAACAAATCTGCCATCAGGGTGAGATCGTTTGACTTGTTTCAAATATAGTTTCACTTGTTTTGTGATTGAAACAAGTGACAGTATTTGTAACTGACAGGTGGATTACTCCTTTAGTTTCAACAGAATGTCATTTGATCCAAGAACATGTTTTAAGTATGCTGGTTTGCATTTGAAACAAGTGACACTT
This sequence comes from Notothenia coriiceps, assembly GCF_000735185.1. Taxonomy (NCBI): domain Eukaryota; kingdom Metazoa; phylum Chordata; class Actinopteri; order Perciformes; family Nototheniidae; genus Notothenia; species Notothenia coriiceps. The sequence goes on from NW_011349989.1 coordinate 201,835, forward strand.
TGCCTCCCATTTGACAGCTATTTTCATAGAATACTTAGATGTTAAGACTTGTGACGATGATATTTTAGAGAACTGTGGAAAGAAAATGCTCTCTCTGCTGTTCTCCTCTTGAGTGTCTTACCAGCAGGGCAGAACGACCTGTCCCAACAATATGAGGAGTTAACACATGCTTTCAGTGGCAGAGCCTGATAGTGCTGTGTAAAAAAGAGAAATGTTTGATTTACACTGTTTGCTAGTAACACTATAGTAATCGTCCACCGCTGTCAAATCAGTTTTATTATAACAGGCCACATAATTTAAATTGAGCCGTTAAATATTAGTCTCAAGTTGTTTTGTTTTTTTAACATCACTGTGAAAAAAAGGCAGATAGAATATAATTTTTTTCGCACTGGATTAGTGCTTTATTATTGTCCAAACAAATGAGCATGCACGTCCACAACACACCCTTTTCAGCACACACACTCATACACACAGAAGCACAGTAATCCCACACTAGGGGGTAGAGGCCTGTTGTATACTGAAAAACCATTGTGATGTTCAAAGGGGCTTCACAGAGGCTCGAACCATTGAAAAGGTCTAATGTGATGATGGACTATAAACTTCATCTTTTATACATGGCAACATAATGTGAAAGGTCAGCTTATCTTAATCCTCAAATCTGCAGCATCCAGGCCTGTGGCCCCATTTCATGAAGTTAAAGAAATAATCTTAGAGTCCATTCTCAAGACGGCCCTTATTATCTTCTTGGTAAAGTCCAATCAGAAGATATCATTAGAGTGTGCCATGAATGCACTGTAAGAAATGATTATTTCTCTTTTCTAATCATATCATAACATCAGCTGGACTGTGTGCTCATGGTGAGAAGCTTTATTATGTCCAGTGATTAATCATCAAGCACTGCCTTATCCCTCTTAGACACACAGCACACTGTTGGCCTGATTCACAGAGGGAGAATGAGAAACATCACCTTCATCAGCACGGTTGCTTACATGGTTTTCCATACTAGTTAGTTAACCCTCACCATTGGCTTTTCACAGTAAAATGCTGTAGTGCACCATCATGTAAAGGATATGAACAGGGTTTTATGACCAGTTGTTCACTTAGGCTTCATGTAGAGTCTAATCAGGGCTGGGTACTCCATAATGTTTTGCCTGCTACATTGTTTTCATGTGCCATCCTGGATCTAGATTATCTTTTTACCTTTTTGCTCTGTTTCAATCTGCTCCTCTCCATGACTGCAAACAAAAACATTTCATTGACTAAAAGAAAGAAACAATGTGTCCTTAAATTCCAAACAAATTAAGGACAGATTACATTCACAATAGTGAAGTGGAAATTGCTACTATATTTTGTGATTTAACGTAGGTCAGAAAGGTTATTATCTCAAGACCAAGTTTGGGTAATTTGTTTTTTAGGAATCCTTTGTTTCCAACTGAAAGTGTGTCAAATGTAGACAGATATTGAAATATTTATTTCTTGACTGCAGATCATATTAGAGTGTTATTGTTTGTTTCGTTTTGTATTCCACCCCTAATTTGCCAGTGGTACAGTTTTCTCAGGAAGTCTAACAAACACACATCAACTTTAACAAAGGTAGACCCCATCCTGTAACTTTAATTAGAAGGAAATTGTAAACAGACGCATGCCTTTCTCTTACGGATTATCCATACTTTATGACTGAATGTTTGAAGTTATGAGGAATCTGAATCAGCACTGCTCGAGTGGTGCTCTTATAGGACATTGTTGTCTTCAATTATTTTCAGTTATATTCCTGTCTGTAGGAGGCAGGGGATCATTTATTATTTAAAGATGCAATCGTTGCTGTTTATCCGGGATTTTAAAAACCGGGTTATCTTTTTTCGCATAGTTTTTTGATTAAAGGAACAAAGTGTAATAAAGTGCAGTTTCAAACAGATGCTTGTCTCTCCAGCGCGAGAGCTCATCTGCCATTATTGTGATTTAATATGAACGGTGGCAAGCAGCTGCCGAGAGACGAGATCTAACGAGCATCAGGGATGCTTTAGTATGTACATAAAGGGTCTCACACAGACACAAGCTGGTGCAGATGCACACACACACACACACACACACACACACACACACACACACACACACACACACACACACACACACACACACACACACGCAGAAATACACATTTAGTTGCAGACTAACAATCACACATGTCTTTATCCATAAATTGGAGCTAAAGATGGTTGACACAAAGACTCAGAGCTGATGTTTTTGCAGCCAGATTAATTAATCGTCTTGCCAATATGTACAGTAGTGATGATTTGAACAAATGCTGATCAATATTTGATTCCTTTAGCTAAACAATCTTTTTCAAAGCAAGGTGAACAGGTTGAAATTATGCCCACAAATAATGGGTATCCTGTTGGTTAAAAATACTTAAAGAGGAACATATTCTCAGTCTGGAGTCGAAGTACAGTACTGCATTTGTTCAATATATCTTGCTCCAACATCCTTTACTTAATTACTCAATACATTGTCATGCACAGAGCTTCATCTCCCTAGTGCACCCTAAAAATAGAACATTTTTTCAGGTTTGAAAAGCAGTCGTAGTTCAAGTCCTGCTACTACATGTCTCTGTTCTTACACATATTGTTTTTTAAACCCCAAAGCCCCACAACTCTTGTTTTGTCCCTCTTATCGTCACTAGTTTCCACTCGCCCCACCATCACTCTTGTTACTTCCAATACTTAACTTTACACTGAAGCCTTTGCCCCTGAGACCCTAGTGTTGGGAGATTAGTCCAGCCTCAACTGAAGTAGACAAACTGCAATCAATACCTGATATAGGCAGGCCGCCAGGGTCAGACGACCTTGCTGTATGGCACCCACGGCAACCTTAGTAAAGTCCTTATAGATTCTGGGTGACTGACCCCTGACGACCTGGGCAGATAAGGTCATTCTGGCCAGAGTGACTTAAAGCCAAGAGGCCAGTGTCCAGTCAGTCGGGCTGTCCTATAATGAAGTGGTCAGTATTGCCTTTCTGTCACTCAGCAATTACAGCAAGAGATATGGAGCCATAGATAGGTGCTGAATGCACAAGGAGGCGGTGGCCACAGAATTACATTCACGAGGGAAAGGACCAGTAAAGTGACATGTAAACTACTCTAATATGGACTGGTAATGACTGGGAGCTAGATGGATCGAAAGGAGTCTGATAACTTCATTGGGACCGTTTTACATGAGTGCATGCAGGCAATACTGTAAAGCTTATGGTTAGGTGTAACTTTAAAAATGTGATGATTTGCTGTAAGAATGTATTTCAAATTATACGAATTATTGTATTTCCAGATTAATTAACATATACTGTTAAAGGTAAAAGCAGTGAACATCAATTGTTTTAAAATGCAGCATAATGTGTTAGGGATGATCCTAGATAATCAGTCTAGAGGGAGCCATTGATAGAAGGTGTCCCTAATGTATTAATGACACGGGTGTAACTTGCTGAGTGAGAAGTGGCCAGATTAAAAGGCAAACAGACTGACATGCTGGCAGAGGTCATGCAGCCTGCACAATTACAGGCCTGTGTCTGGCACAGCGCTTCTCTCATAGCCTGTTGTGCTCCCCAACACAGGTCAGGGGCTAGGAAATCCCCAAAGCCATCCAGCTGCTGCCATCAGAGACTCGTGGCATTCTTATGTCTGCTAACTATTTAGTTGTCAGTGATTTGGTTAAGTGGAATTGACTTTTATCTGTGGTGTGCTGTGGGGCTGCCACTGGCAATACAGAATCCCCCTTCCTCAGCTCCTGTTTTAGCCTGGTGTCACATCCAGCACATTGCTATTGGCAGCTGAGCCAGGCCTAATCAATAACCTAGGTCAGGGATGGCCCGCGGCTGTGCTGTGGGTGGGCTATTGATCCGACACACACACTCCCACAGGTCGCTCTGACAATCCGGGAAGTCTTGGTCTCGGACGGAGTGAGAGAGAGAAAGGATAAGGGGCGACAAATTAACCACGCTGCTTCCTGTCTGCTGACAAAACACTGTTATGAAGATTACATATTTATTGACTAGCAAATAATGTACTGTATACATTATATATATATATATATATATATAATATAGTCTGTATTCAAGATAAAGGATCAATATTTAAATTGATATTTTAAACTGAAAAAATGCGATTCTGCAAAGATGAGCACATATAAAATCAAGACAAACGGGAACAGATCCCATCATAACCTTACACACCCTCTGCCTCTGTGTCTTTCTTTCTGTCTGTCTGCCGCTCTCTTTTTTTACCCATCTTTTCTCTTCTTTGCTGTGTGGATCCTGTATTGTCACTCTTTCAGACCTGTGGCCAATGAGCAAGAGTCTAGTTATTTTTGTTGCAGTTTTAAATGCTGCTCCCCAAGCCCCTTATCAGCACCACAATAAGAACTCTTGGGAACAATTAAACATGGGCTTCAACTCAAGTCTAACCACAGAGGTAAAAATAATCGCACAATGTTTCCAAATGGAAGTGGCTTCAAAAGAGCTATTCAGTTATCACAAACTGTCTGCCTCTCCCGCCTGTATTCCCTAACTAAATCTCTGTCGCTGTGGAACTATTGGAACATGTGACAAGCATATTTACCCAGCTTCACAAACCAGGCCCATGTGGAATTCAAAGTCTTTTTTACATGTTTTCTTTTTTATTGCTGGAATTGACAGTTGAATAAATATGTATTGTCTATGAGACTTTGTTGTCATATACGGGAGATCCTCTGCAGAACAGGCAATTATATATGCCATTACAGGAATATGTCTTGTTCTGGTTATAGGGTAAATTAAGTTCCTCTGGAAATCTCTCTCATTTCTCATTTTAAAAGTCCTCAGTCTTATGAGAAGAGAAATAACTCAGCAGTTCATTTGCTCTTAAATGTAATCTTGCAATCATGAGAGGCTTTTTTGTAGTAATAGCATACAAATAATTATAGATGAATTTGGTTAGGTCTAAAAGCAGCTGATTAATTTTGAAGTCTTGATGGTATCTTACTGCTCTGGTTTGCTTCTCCTGAAAGACATATATTATGTGCTCAGATTTCAGAGATGGGTTACAGAAAATGCAGATGCTCTGACAGGACTGCAATGTAAATCTTTTTTTCTTTGCCTTCATGATTTCCAACTGTGTTCAAATCATGTTTCTGACATTGTTTTTCTCTCTTTGTTTTTTCTCGTTCCAGGTGATGGTTTCATCCTGACCTGTTCTTTTCGTGACCTGGGAGTCGCTAAATCCCAAACCATATAGCTTTGGAAAACCCTGGAAATACCTGGAATTCTAGGAGTATATCACCAAAACTTCTTAAGGTGCCCAGGCACCGGATCAATAGCTTTACACTGTCCTTTATTATTTTTGTATGTATACAAAGAAAAAGACGGAAGTCTGAACGTTAGCAATAGCCGGCGGCCATCCACCATTGCTTCGACGAACCTGCTGTGACTGAGAGGGCGTGACCTTTCTGCCTGCGGACTTCAAACAGACACTTGAAAAGAAACCCAGTCAGAGAGGCATCCGCGTGGTGGCAACTCAGACCAAAAACCCCATCAGGTAAGGCTGTGAAGTCCTTCTTGCTCCTGCTGTCCAAGCCCTAAGCCCTTTAACTTCTTCAGGCCTTTGAAGCTAACTTGTCCCCAGTCTGTGTCCCCTGCACAGTTAGCCTACTTTCAGATATTGTGTAAAGGAAAGGCTGGCTGATAAATGCCTCGCTTTCATGCTCTGCTCACCTGTTTGTTCCTCTCGGATTAGAGGCTCTGAATATGTTGAGGTTGTTTGGTTGATAGACGCTCACCCTGGGTTCTTCATTGGCCTCTTGCAGATTTGTCCAGTGACCAGACAGAGCTGGAGCGAATGTGCTATAAGCGTGTCACGACATACAGGAGCTCCTTAACTACTGTGCATGTCACACTTTGTGAACGTGCAAATACATTCTTTGCTTCCACATACATTGAATCTTCAGACCAATATATTCAAATTTGCAAAAACAATGCCCACATTAGTGTGAACTTCTTTGTATTCATGATTCCACTCAATCACACTTACACTCAGCTGTACTATTTCTATATTCAGAAAAACTGTCAGTGATGGGATGCTTGAATGTTCCAAGACGGGGGTTCAGTTTACTAAGGGCACAAAAGTGATTTTTGAGCTGATAAAATGTCACCGCTGTTTGTGTGTGTGTTTACAGATGGATGGATGTTGTTTTTGTATGTGTGTGTGTGGTGTGTATAAGAATATATAAACGGTATATGTTTGAATATTGTATCAGAAATGTGCAAAAATGGCACATTTATGATGCGTGCATGCGCTTTGGGCTTCATAGGTTGTGAAATGAGTATTTCCATTCAGAGAGACTTTGAAATTGAGGGTCTGGGTTCCCAGTTATTTTGTGGAAAACTGACAACACATTTTCAGTCAGTGATTAAGACTTGATCCCAGGTTATCTGGACTATATTGAATTATTCTGCTTGATAAAGCAATCTGTGTGATTTTATTTTTCTCTGGGAATGACTTTGGAATCAAATAGCGCCTGAAATAAGATATTGAGATTAAGCTTTGAACCTGTGTGGCAAAGCATTTTATTTCCATCTTACTAAAGGTAAAACTGCTAACTTTGACTCCCCGACTACAGAGACATGTATTGTTTTTCCCCTGAAAACAGACCTAATTAAAAAATAAAACAATTTTCATACAATTATATGAAAAACCTATAATAAGAAATAACAGTGAAAGCATCAGGACATACCGTATGAGATTAGTTATGTCGTTACGGATCAAAAGAGCTTTGTTTTGAAAGTTCAAAGTCATTTTACAAAAATTCGGGTCACTAAAATTTAGTACACAGCAGTAAGTCATTGTTTTGAAAATAAGCATGAAAGAAGAGTAAATAAAAAGATAAACAGCTATTTTTTTTATCCTGCATCTTTAAAGAGTATTTTTAGTATGCGGAAAAATAGAGCACTTGAAAGCAAACCAAACAATATTCATCGTCGCTGAGCTAATTAAGGACGTGATATGAAATGTGTTTCATATAAAGTCGGGTTTAGGACTCAAAGGGTCATCTGCCTCACAGTAGGACAACGTTAATGTTGCAGGAGCCAGGAGAGGAGAGGGCTCCAGTCTGGAGGAGAGCAGCTCCCCTCCCTGGCCTGTGTGCTGATGGAGCTGCACTCCTTGCCCAGGGCTCCTGGGCTCTGACACTAGACCTTATTTTTCATGTGGGCTGCACACTGTTCTGTTGCAGTCGGGGTTGCTCCCTTTGTGCCAGCCCTCCCCCTTTAAGAGCAAAAGACATGCATGATTTCATACATGAAAGATATATGTAATTGGACAGCAGGGCCTATGCAATACATTTACAATTCTAAACAGAATACGTTAAAACCCGTTTCCTCTGTTTCGCCCCCTTTTCTTCCTGAGGAAATGTATTTGCACAAATTCAAAAACACAAGATCAAAAAATATATACAAAACACAGGTTATCATTTTTGTTGCAACTCCTGTGGATGTTCAACATTCACAAACACTTACAATATATCTCACAATTCCTCTTTATCAGTGTGTTGTGTAGTAACTCGCAGACAAATGCAGTGGATGCTGTCATGTATTACAATATATACCTGGCTGGGGGTCATCTCCGCATATGACCTTTAGTTTACTATTATAAGAGTCTTTACTTGTGATGCATCTCCTTCGATTTACATTGTTAAATTCAATACATCTAAAAGGTATATAAAAATTGATTCAATAAACACGTTTACTTTACAAACCAAAAAATGCAATTAATCCCTAAAAATACAAAACATCATCTGCAGTAGAAGTAATAAAGATAACAGGTTGTGTGTTTGCTTTAAATGGTTTTTCACACAAAACAAAAGGGAATGTAATTGAATTACATTTCAAATGAACCTTTTAAAACAATTAGTGTTCCCTTAATTTCAGACTGAGAATGTGTCTGTATCTCTCACATTGTGCAGAAATCTGTTTTGTGTCATTAGTTGTTTTTTAAGAGGCTTTTAAGAGATCCTCTTCTGTTGTTTGAAACTAGACACAAGGAGGTGTTTTAAAAAGGCATCGTTGTGGCAAAATAGACCTTAAAAATAGTTAATTTATTCATGAAATCACTGCAAATTTCATTTGTAGTTCAAGGTGAACAAAAGTCCAGCTAGATGAGTTCAGATTAATGCACAAGCTGCTATGGAGTGAATTAATGTGTCTGTTATCCAATGTGCACATGTTATCCTCTAAAGCTATGAAAGAGAATATAACATCTCTGTCTGTCATTTGACCACAGGGAGGGTATGACCTTTTAGAATTCAAAGAAAATTGTTCACGTTGTCAACTCTTTTGCCTTTTAAGCAGCAAAATAACTTGTCTAACTAGATTATATTCAGCTGACATTGCATACATTTGTTGACATGCACTTAACTAACAACTTATTCAGTAATCATCTGACAGAATTAAAGTGGTATTAAACTGTTGCCTTGGTCAGTCTCATTGATGTGCATGCCTGTGTGTATTTTAACTCAATAAAGAGAGGACCATTGCCACGTACGGCAATAATTTGCATCTGTTGTAACTGTGTCACTAAATTGACAGACAGACTGTCAAACCAAAAAGTACAACATATGTTTAAATTATGTGTAGGCTAGTTAGTATATCGGCCACAGGAACAGGGTCAGCTCACTGTTTGCATGTGCTGAAATGAATCAAAAATCATTTTAGCTGGAAAGCAGGCCATGTTGGTTTCTGGTGTGAAGGTAGCAAGTATACAGACGTCATTATTTGTTGAGTGTCTTGGTCGTGCCTGCTATAAAAGGCCTCTTGGTGCCGGCAATGATGGCGAAAAGCTGTGTTTCTTTGATGCCAGTATTGCAAATGTGCATGCATACATACAGTAGCAACATGTCAGGGGTGAAGAGAGCTTTGGTGGATGGACTGGTGCAGGGCTCCTGTTTTAAGGTCTTAGCCCACCCCTCTTATAGTGTGTCTGGGATGCAAAAGTAAACACCTTCACTATGAACTCCCTTAACGAGCTGACACCTAAAAATGGAACAGCTCCACTAATCACTTGGTTTTATGGGCTCTAAAAACACTTATGGCTATAGGGGGAGGGGGTTACACTGAGGTATTTAGAGCACAGGGGCTAAACCAATTGATGGACAGGCAATGCCCCATGACCCCTACCCTCCCAACTCACCACCCACAGCAAATATGGGTGGGATCACCTGCCACAGAGGCCAAGATTAGGAAAGCGGATAAGGGTTAAAACATCCATAATTCTGCCTCAGTTGCTATGACATCTAAAATAACTTCCACACAACCCCAGGTAGCTTTTGGTCCAGGGGGCTCCTTCACAGATCACATGAGATTTCTAATGGGTTTGTTCTGTCTGTTTCTCAGATACTGCACTGTGTCTGCAACAGCAGGGCATTGTGTGGCATTGTGTGATATGAGTTTTTTTTTTTCCACACATGTAAATCCTGCATGATCCCACCCATGTCTGAATTTGTTTCTCTCACTTGTTTGAATTGCAGCCCACTGAGTGTGCGGTTGTTCAAGCGTGAATGTGTGTAGCAACTGGGTCCTTGTCACTGTCAAACATAGAAAAGTCAATGAATATGTAAAGAAAGAATGTGCATTTGTATTCATTATTTAAGGCTACTCTTATCGTCATTATTATTATTCACTATTTGTTAATCTAACATCATTGATTTGAATGGTAAAACACATTGGATCTGAATTATTCTCCGATTATCAGCAGTTAGGCGTGTCATGTGGCTTATTTACAGCCTAATAAACGTAGCTGCTATTTGTTATTTAAAGTGTGATTTTTTTTATTGTATTTCTGACTCTATAAATTATCAGAGGACAAACTTTGAATTATGTCTGTCTTACTTGACCCAGACCATATTCTGTAGATGAATGATGTTGAGGCATCCAGAGGCTGTGTGTGACGCAGGATTTGGATTTGACCCCTGGCGATATCCTAGATATGTGTGTGCCTTCTGTGTCGCTTCCACCTGTCATCTTTCATCTCGTCTTGTTGTTCGGGGGCTCTTCTTCACATCAAAGAAAATTACTCTCTTTAACGTTGTTATTATTCAAGTGCAGATGCAATGAGCACGAAGTGGTAGGCTATTTGAACGGGTTCGGCATTGTGTGGATCCGCGATTCCTCCCCCGTTCTTTTGGGGTCGGTTTAGCACCAGCGAGTGTTTCTGTTGCCTGAAGTGGTCATATGGCTCTGATTTGGGTTCCCTCGGTTTCAGTGAGCCTCTCTCAAAGCGCGTAAAACCACACGAGTCGCGCCTGTCTCACACCCAGTCAGTTAGCAGCTCTCAGCATTTCTCCAATATTTTGTGTATCCACGATCTGAAGAAGTGTGCATTATCAGAAGGCCTGGTCTGTGCTTTTATGATTTTATTTTAAATTGAGTTCATTTAAGGGTGTATTTACCCCTATATAATTAAGAAAATGCATATGTATTACACAATTCGGCGTGATATGATATGATGCATATTGCAATACCGTGGTTAAATTCCAGATTGTTTACCCATGCCTCTATATTGTTGTTTTATCACTATTTATTTTTAGTTTTTTGCATTTTATCAGAGTGTTTCAGAGTGTGTTAAGCTATTCGCAAGCTTGCAATCTATATATCGATGCACTTGAGATCTGAATTCAGCAGGAAAACTACTAAGGCTTCTTCTTTTTGAACATAAAAAAACAAACAAATTAATTATTACAGATCGTTGTAATTATTACATTTTCTCATACTGTATATCATGATATGAATAAGTATGAAAAACATCTCTTTGAGATTGATTTTCTTACTAAAATGTTTGAAGCTCGTTGGCAGGCTCGCGTACCGTTTTGTTTTATGTCGTTTGTGTGTATGTGTGTTTGTTAAATTGTCTTATACGGAGACATGTTTACCTTGCCCTTCCGTTATAATGATTAAATTAAAACATACACAATGATGTAAAAAAACAACAAAAAACAAACAATAATCCTGTGAAATAAATATGACTTTCTTTTTATGTTTTAAAATGTAATGCACAACCTGATCTCCCAGCACCCCCCTTATACACACACACACACACACACACACACACACACACACACACACACACACACACACACACACACACACACACACACACACACACGCCATACAAAATGCGTGCGCGCGCACACACACACACACACACACACACACACACACACACACGCATACATGGGATTAGTATGTAAACACAACACACAAACACGCAACGCACACACGCACGCCACACACACATACACAACATACACACACACACACATACACACACACACACACACACACACACACACACACACACACACACACACACACACAGGGAGGAAGACAGAAAGAGAGAGCGACGCTCGTTTTTTTTGTTTTTTTTGGGGGGGGGGTGCATCGTGTGTGAGAGTGTTCTCTTATTCATTTTTATCACAGTGGTCAGTATGAAATGATCTGGACAATTGAGTAAAGTCAGCAACCATCGGACATTTTGGATGCTCACGACGTTTTTCAAATATTGGCAGACATCAGATTTGTATTTATTACGTGTTAACATGTCAATTTTTCTAAAATTCAAACGTCCAAACTGTTTTTGAATAATGCAGTGATCATTATTAAGGTAGTACTGGCAGGATGAGTGAATGGATGTGGAATTGATATGCCTCCTTGTTTCTCATGTAAATGAGGCAGGCTGACCAGACGTCCGCTTGTCGTTTTTATTTTTATTTTGTATTCCCAACTCTAAAATCACAACAGCAGCACCAAAGATCAGGTCCTGGTTTTCACTTCCAACTGCTCTCAGAAATATGTCAAGGTTGATCCTGTGTTGCAAACGATCCTACATAACCATGTATTCAACATTTCCAAATTTTCGCTAGAAATATTTGAATCTCAGGATAAAGGGCTATGTGTACAAAAAACCAACAAGAAGAAGATAACTTTTTATTTCAAGAGTATTTATTCTTCAAACCAAACCAAAAATGAAATGAAACTTATATGCCTATAAACAAGCAGCCTTAGAATAAAACATCTGAAAAAAAGAGCAGCCAAAACGTTACCATAATATGACATAGGCCTACAGAACATCTGAAACGAAACAAACAAACAAATTGGCAACAACTGAAATAATACACCAACACATATAAGAGACCATTTTTAAAACGTTTAAACAAAAATATCCACTAATATGGACAGTAGGCTACACTCTTCAAAAAAACTGAAGGCAGATGTTTACTGCTGGATACATTTCTGTATTGATAATCAAGTTAAAACAAGTTGAATGATAGATAACTGATTTGGCATAATAAAGGAAAGATAACGTTAAACAACAACAATTACACACGTTGCATTTCAGTTTTATACAGAAAGCTACACACATAAAATGTCACCACACTTGTATTCACTTCAAGAAGATTCTCCGTAGGCTATGTCAAACATGACACAAGGGTTTAAAAAAAAGAGAGGGGGAATCTAATCCTCAGCCGGATGCAGTTTTAGAATATGAGCAAATACTGCTTTAGAAAATAAAGTCGAATAAATAAAATGCATATAATGGTTTGCACAAAAAACCTTTTGTTTCCTTTCCACCAGGGACATAATGCTTTACCCATGATGGTAATGGTGGAAAGTCATCTGGAGTTTAACATATCCTGCATCTACAATCAAACACAACTTATAACCACTCAAATAAAGTTAATCTTGAGTGAAATATACACATTTAATACAATAAAATAAAAATAAAATGATGTATACATTTTGACAGTAAATATGCAGATGTATGCAGAACGCTCCGCTAATAAGGCCAAGTCCAAGTTTGATCTGTGCTGGGTTTTTGCCTTTCTAACTGATTAATATCAAGAAATATAACAGTTTCGGACCGTGTAAGACCAGCTATTTTGGTAAAATGTTTATCTGAAATGTTTGTGATTTTCGCCTTTGATTGTCTGCGCCTAATTCGACCCAGCAACATCCCGACCGGGTATAGATTTACATAATTAATATGGGAGGCAGTGTAATATGGTAGATGGAAAGGCAAAGGTGCGCTTTTGCAAAGACCAGCTGGTCCGCAGGCGCTTGGCTCCTGTAAAGGAGTTGATGCGCTGCTTGATCCCAGTGGTCAGGCTGAACATAAGAGGGCGCTCCCATTGCACCTGGCTGCGCTGCCCTATCCACCCTGCACACATGGAGAGCCGGACACCAGGCTCCCATATGTGCAACGATGTTGTGGTAAACAGTGCAGCCTCAACTGCTTAATTCTGTCGAGGATCATAAAAAACAAATTTGAAAATAAGTACAGCATATACATATTTTCAGAAAAAAATCTAATTGAGCGTTTTTTCATACCAAGATATATGCTACACGTTAATGTTATACTGATATGCTATTAATTCAAGTCATTTAAAAAAATGTTATGTGCATCATCTCTATTTCACAAAAAATCTAAAAAAAAGTCTAAACTGAGTTAAGAAGGGGTTTGCCCTGCATATAAAAATGTGGCTCCTGACTATTTTCAGCCAATCTGAGAATCTAACCTACAGACCCTACTATTTTGCTTTCATCAACATCAACACTAAAGTAAAATAACAATGTATTTTTCATTTCATCACCATTAAAATAAACACAGCGTTTTGTGTCCCACTTTGAGGTTCCAGTCTACACTATTATTTAGAAATATTTTATAGCATAATATGAATGACACCCTCCTTTTTAATATTGCAGTCTGTAAGACTTTTAAATCACCAAATACTTCGGAATGTAATGGTCGTTATCTCTTTATAAAGTTATAGGTATTTCTCATGCAGGTTTTTTTTATCTTTACTCTGTTTCCCTTTGTGCTTTGTCTGAGATTGCGAAAGCTGATAGCCTACATAAAATAACTAAACGGTTTTTTTTGTTTTGATTTTTGTATATATTTGAAGACTTAATCAAATAACTTAAAACGACATGTTATGCACACGGGTGTGCAAAACCCCATCACAAAACAACGCTCAAAACGATAATGGGCTTTGCCCTCTGTCTGAATGTTTTGTTCCTTGCAGTTCTGGTGGTGGTCAAGCTTTTTCACGTGCCTCACATCTACGCAGCATTCTGAATTTTAAGCTACTCTGCCTTTCTTTGTCATATCCACGGGCTGTCATAGCCACAGGTTGTGTTGAATTTGCAATGCCACTCATCGATGTATGCCTATTGAGGCTGGCACGTGGACAGTTATCCTTCCCACAGAGAGGCGCAATTGAACGCTGGTAACACAAAAGCTTCAGACCCTGTCAGTCCCCCCTTTTCCCCTTTCAGTGATGCATAGGCCCTAAAAGCATCAAGGCCTCCGTCTGGCTGGTGTTCTTTTGATTTAGCTCACATCGTAGCCTACTCAATATGGTCACTGAAGGAGTAATGTCAATCAGGCCTTTGCATACATTTGTAAACTGAAGTTTGCATTGTTAGGCTTTAGGCGACTGACTGGCTCAAAGCTGCCTACAAGCCTCACTATACACCATACTCTTTTATTATCTCGTAGCCCCTTTAACTCCGCTCGCACGCTATTTTCAACCTATTCATTTTTACAATCACTCCTTCCCGAGAGAGCAGACACGCACAAATCCTCGAGATTCCTATAGTCTGTTTCTCACACTGCAAAATGTGAGCTGTTCGACGGGGCAATGCATTTTTCTTGTTTTTCTGAGAGAGACATGCCACACAGCAGATGCTACATTGCTTAAAAACAGGTATCAGTGCATGCCTCGGCTTAAGGATGGCAAGTGCTGAGGAAATGCCGCACACTATATATTCTAGCAGGGAGCGATGGGGGGGGGGAGAGAGAGAG
>NW_011349989.1:216729-223376 GCF_000735185.1 Notothenia coriiceps
CTGTTGCTCTCTGGCTGCTGGTGGCTAAATGCTATAGAGGGGCAGCGGAGAGAGAGAGAGAGAGAGAGAGAGAGAGAGAGAGAGAGAGAGAGAGAGAGAGAAATGGGGAGTTGGGTCTTGGTCATATATGCTAGGCTACGATATATAAGTTTGATTTTCATAGGCTATTCTAATAGAGATATGCTATTGGATCTTTGAAAACACCGCGTCCCGTGGAGGTTTCATAACCTTTCTAACCCTTAAGCCAAAAGGCCTTTGGAAAATATAGAATATATACTTTATATTTCATCAGCAATCGTCACCACTACAACAATGCGAACTGCTTAACATAGGCTATCAGTTGTGTGCAATCTTAAGAAATAAAAACACCCGTTATATTTATATGTGCCATGCATTTCTATCCAATACGCGTCTGGAAAAATAAATATCTAAGGCCGTTTTATTAACCCAGTTATGGCTTATCTCTTATGCACCGTTGTATTATGGCCACTTCAAGCTCTAAAGCATGTTTGGACAATGTTTGAACTCGACTATAGGTGCCGTTTAACTATTAACTCTGTATCGGAATTCACTATATAGGCGCAGCCTATCAAATCCGTATTGTTTCAATAAACATGGCACGTTATGTGATCAGTGAGAGCAGCTACTTGCATTCGGTGGACCAGGACTCTTTATGGAACTGTTTGCACAGAAAGTGTGCTTACTGAGAGTGAGGGATTGTCCATTTCCTCGGAGAATCAACAATAAAATTATCATAACAAAGAGCACTGGGAGACTCAAAGGTTGATTTCTGCAATACAATCTTTCATTCGGAGGAAATGAGAGGACATCAGTTACAGAGGCGAAGTGCTTTACGGGAAGATTTTTGAGAAAGAAACAAACGAGAGAACATCCAAAAATGGTTGGTATTGATCATAAAGCCTTTCAGAAATTCAGGATCAGGAGAGATCAAAATGAGTCAAGGCACTGACCATCTGGACTCCTTATCAAAATATCAGTATAAATATAGAGCAAAATGAATGCACTGAGGCCGGAGCTGACCAAACACCTTACCACTCACCCACCTTGTCACACATTTATAGTGTTATTATTATTTAAAAGAACCAACACTCATTGACACCGTGTTCCCAGCGGTTTCGTAATAGATGTCACGATAACCTGTTCCCCCGTCATCCCACTGTGTCACATATAAGCTTTGCACTGCTGTGCAGAACTATAAACCTGTTTATATTTCCTAACCACTCGCGACTCAAATTTAAATAAATTGTCACACACCCATATAGGATACAATGGGTCTTAAACAAGTATTTAAAAAAAAAAGAGCTAGACTTGTTTGCATACTGTAATGATACAAAGCAGCTCTTATAAGTTTAATAATTTCACTCGAAAAATACTAAAACATTTGTGCTGTGAATGATCTCACATCATTGAAGCAATTCGTTTATTTTATATTATAATTGTGTTATAAAGTATACACTGAATTTAAAGTTACAGTGTCAAAACGACACGTCTTGCATCTCATCTCCGTCATACTATCATGTCATATTTTATGAAGCTGAATTTCACTTTTTCAAATGTAGTTTTGAGTCTTAATTGTATTCTTTCATTCAAATTAATCCATGCATTTACACAGTAATATGAGTTTAGGAACACACATTGCTCTACGTTTTATTCAAGTAATTTTGAGCATTCTTCTTTAAACCTACCATCGTTAACTTATAATATTTGTATGAAATGTAAGGATGTAGCCTAAATAAGCTGGGGTTCACATAAAATGTGTAAAGATTGCATTGCTTCAAGTTTATCAAAGTTAACATTTTGAAGCTTCGCATTGTCAACTTCTGTCTCTGAGCAAGTGGTATTTCTCTCAATGCTTAAAATGTATATTTACAAAAACAAATACAGTTTTAGCTGTGATAATATCCAGGTATAAACTGTATTTACGATAACCCCTGTTTATTACTGATTACAGTCGTACATCGAGTGCACATGTAGAAATCGCTTTATAGGCTACATGCTTTAATTGTTTGGCAAGTGTTTGTTTAAGTTGTTTGCAAATACGATCATTGCTTACACTTTAACAAGTGCACTATCCAAAAGAATAGAATGTTTCCAGTGTAATCACTAGCCGCCGTAACTCAGTTATGTATTTCAATAAGTTGTTCAAACAGACTGTAAACTAAATGTAGTAACCGTCCTATGCAGCTTTGGAACGGCTAAAATGACAGACTTAGGTTGAAAGAGACAGAATAAAATAAAGCATGATCGCTTATGTACTTAAAGTGGCCAAAGCATATTCAAATATTTTTATTTAAAAAGGCAAAAACCGGGACAAAAACGTTTGAAAAAGTCGAAAAAGAGCGGAGAAAAAGCTGTGCATGTAGCGTCGGGCATTGCCTGCTGCGGCTGCCTGCTTCAGTATTAACTTTCACTGTCTTCCGTCTAATGAAACTCTTACTTTCCGCTGTTCTTAATTCCATATTTTCAATTCCTGATCATTACTTTCCTCTTTTTTTACTTGTATCTATCCATCCCTCCCTCCCTCCTCTTTCTCCCTCCCTCCCTCCCTCTCTCTCCCGAGCTCTCTCCTTTGCTGAATCTTATTGATCCAGAAGGCGGCTAATTAGCCCTTCCCTTCGTGCCTGTGTAATGAAGCACATGCGCACTGAATTAATCACAGCCATTTTTTGCAGGAAACTAATTAGCAGGAATAAAGATCCAAAGAGTTTTTTCTTTTCAATCATCAGATCTCACTTTCACCTCTTCCTCGCTCCCTCTAACACAAGACTCATCGCCTGCTTTGCATCCAAATTATTTTTATATTGCCTTTAACAACTAATAGTACCTACTTCGGTTTTTTACACTCCGCAACAACAATGATCTTTCTTTTGCCACCCTAAGCGCAAACTGACCAAACGGGGACTGCCTTGATGGGATCTTTAGCTAAATCATCTCAATACTGGATTAAAAAGCGAGGATCACAAAGCGGCAGCGAGAAATTGTAAGTTTCAACTTTGCGTTTGTCTCTTTTCCTCTCTGTTTCCACGATCCTATTCTTTTCGCTGTAGACTTGTCTGAATCTGTTTTCCTATCTGTTCGTAGTTCACGCTACGTGTAGCGAAGCTGGTTTTTCTCACATTGTGAGAAATGACTGGCGATCACAAGTTCATTTCATGCAAGTAGTTTGTTTAATTCTCGATTTTATTCGTATCGTTACCTGTGTTTACATCAGCGTTCGTCCTCTCCTCCTCATGAATGGAAGATAAGAAATGGGCAAGACAGCGATCCTCTCCAAGCAGTTGACCGTAGAAAAACACGGTTTTAAAACAGATATGTGCATTTCGGTGGGATCAGGAACAGGTATAAAGGGCTTATGGGTGTCAAGAAACGTGTTTTAAGGCACAGATGCAATAAGAAAAGGGGTTGTGTTGAGCGGACGAAGGACAGCGCCAGCTCCACATGAGCGCAGCCCAGAAAAGGAGCTCCAAGTCCAGCCTGTGGGTCCGTGTGCGTCCGGCGAAAGGGACCATCTCGCTTTCTTATTTTTACAGATTTGACACTTGCTACATCCAAGGGTTTGCAGCACCGTCGTATGCTTTCAAAATCCTCTTCTGGATAAACACATTTTTGTTCTTCTTCGATACGTCTCTCTGTGAAATGTGCAATCCCTCCGCCCTGTCTTAGTTCCTCAAGCTACACTTTTCCCCTTTACCCCACTTTGTCCATCTTGTCTTTTTATTTTTCATCGCTGTTTGGCTCTTTTGAAGCGTTGTTTTTAAGTCGATTCTCGCTCATTCCCTGACGAAGTCACATGCAAATCGATCGACATGTGTGTATGTGTGCGTGCGTGCGCGAATGGGCTCGTGTTTTGCGAGCGTGTGTGTGTTGTGTGAATGTGTGTGTTGAGATGAACGAAGCCCCGGGTCTCCTTCATGACAAGAGCGGATCAGCAGGACCTTGTACACGGACAGCCCGAGAGTCTGAGCTGCGTTTCAGAGAACAGACATGTGGTTTAGGGAAGACATAGGGCAGGCTGGAGCTGCTGCTGCCTCCAACTACTTGGCTACCGTATCTGACTTTCAGGAGAACATTTTTTTTCCCGAGAAATGCTGGCCGGAATGAAAACAAAACATTGCCCTATTAGTCTGACCTTAAGCAGCCATAATCATTCCAAAGTTACTGCCGGAAACTTAAAGTACGGTCCAAACTAAACCTATAGGTCACTGCATGCATTTAGTAGCCGCTTAGCCAGTTAACATTGGCAGGATTTCTTTTTTGTGTGCAAGTTAAACAAGACATCTTTCTCTTACCCAAAATAGAATAGTCTGTACTCTCGGAGGAAATACAAAAGCAGCCTTACTAAACTGAATGGGCCTTTTCCAAATAAAATACGCAGTTTAACTGCCTATGATTGCATTATAACCAACCTCGCCGAAAAATGGATCTGATCGGAAAAATAAATAAAACGGAAATGCAACTGTTATCTTAACAATTGGGTGTATTTTCAAGCCAAAAAAAATCTCCATTAATGTGATTAAAAAATAGTATTTGGTTTCGGATGTGATGGAGCTATATAGCCAGAAAAGGCTGCGAGAATTATTCACCAGCCTCGGATATTTTTAGCGACATAGAGACGGGAAAAGAAAGAGGAAAAATAGGTTTTGCGAGCGAGCAGTGGCAAGGATATGTGTTCCTTTGGGGGAAGCAGAAAGGGGGGTGGGAAACTGTGTGTGTGGGTGGGGGGTGTAGGTCAGACAGCAAGGAACAGGGGGAACAGGGGTCATGGAGTGAGTGCAGAGATAAAAAGGAAAGAGGAAACCCCGCGCAAACAGCCGAGGGACGATGGTGAGAGAGTGGGTCTCGCTTGGAGAAAAAAGGGTGATGGTAGTTGTTGGTATGTTTTGGGAGCCACACAAAGCACTTGTGGTCGTCAGCATCTGCTGGATTACGACTTTGGCTTTAGTTTAGGATGAGAGCAACAAAAAACAACTGGTAACAGGTTTAATAAAACAAAACGTTAAGGCTGTCAGGGAGAGAAAGGAAAAGGGGGGCTGAGGGCAGGAGGGGGTTGGGTGGAGGGGTCAAATAGCCATGGGCCATAGAGGAGGAATCAGGGGAAGAGGTCAGATAAACAGAATCCTACCTTTCAGTCTGGAGAGGAACAGACGGGAAGAGATTAGCACTGGGGGAAAAAGGGTTGATCAATTTATAGCAGTTATAAAATTAATATTTGTCTTCTTCGTCTTTTCGTATTGCTTTGGTATGTTTACCCCAGTATTATTTGTGTGTGTCTAAGACAGCAAATCGTATGTGTTTGGATTCCAGTGATTAGAAACTCAAAGGTGTTGCAGTGTATAGGGCAGGTCTGCTGTGCGAGAACTCGAGTGATCTCTCTTCCTCCCCTATCTGACAGTAACACTCCTCTCCTCTTCCTCCTCCTCCCTCTCTCTCCGTCTTCTGTTACAAAACAAAGACAGCAGAAATGTTTACTGCCATCTTACCTGTCTGATTTTCCTGGCTTGTCTCATCATCATATTTATGTTTAATTATTACAGTTCCTGGCATTGGTATAGGAATGTCATTGGGTTTATTTTATATGTATTCTATTTCAAATGTGTGTTTGTCAGACGTTGTGTTCGGTGTAGCTAATATCTCATCCTTATCCTTGACTGTGATATTGGAAGTATTGTGCTTGTGAGAACTGTGAGCTGCCACCAGAATGATGGTTTTACCACAGACAGTGTTTTTGTTAAAGCTAATTGAAAATAGGCCATTTTAATTTTTAGCTCATTACTTGGGATCAGAGTGGTTTTTTAAATGTTTTCAAGAAGGTAGGATTCTTCTTTTAAATTTGATTTTTGAATGAATATTAATAAAGGCACATGTGCAGATACCATAACTGAAGAAAAACTGTAAAACAGGATATTACTGTGTTAAAAATAAATAAGAAATACTGTCATGCAGATATTTCACACATCTTAATTACACTAATTCATTTCATTATAATTAGTTTGAATTTATTTGTAATTGCTCTATATCTTTGTGATATCGTGCAACTGTTTTTAGCCAGCACACATAGGGTTATAAAACCATAATAAATTGTAAGCATGTTATTTGAAAGTGGAACATGGAAAAAAATCCTTTGTCTATGATAACAGAGCTTAGTTTATTTGTGACGATGGTGCTGTGCATTTAGTAATAGAAAATGCTTCTAGTTATATGACAAACAATGCAAGTACATATCTGCAGGAATTGATATGTGTGTGTTGCTGCTGTTTCAATGGTTCTTCGTCTCATGAAAAAAACATTTGGTGTTGTTATGCTGTGATTTGACCAGATTTTTAACTGTACTTGCCATTGATCGTGCACAGCAGCAAAACGGCTGTCCACTGTTTACATTTGGCCTCCCTCTATTACCATACTCAATGACAGGTATATTCAGAGTATTCAGATGTGATTGGACGGCATGAGCAGGGGTAGCGCTTTCAGTCGGGGAAATTAGATAAAGGGAGTAGTCGTCATGGATAGGCTTGTTTCATGGTTTGGGGGTAACACAGAGAAAGGGGAGACAGCGCCTCTGGCTGTCATAACCCCTTCTCCTCCTCTCACTGTTCCTCTCTCTCTCTCTCTCTCTCTCTCTCTCTCTC
>NW_011349989.1:223412-236736 GCF_000735185.1 Notothenia coriiceps
GTGTGTGTGTGTGTGTGTGTGTGTGTGTGTGTGTGTGTGTGTGTGTGTGTGTACATGCATGCATGCATGCTTGTGTCTAAATGCTGTACATAATCCCTAATCTACCATCTCCAAGTGTCCATAGGACTCCTTTTTATCCATAGAGTATTTTCTCTCTTGAGCTTTCCTTCAATGTCATCCTTTTATCTTTTGAAAGTGAAATTTGCCGAGATTTTTGTTGTTTGCTCTTTCACAATATGTTATCGTGTTAACAATCATTGTGGTAGGCAACATTTATGACTGAGAAGCTGCTTTTGTTTTTCTGTGTGTGTATTCTGGCATGATGAAAAATATTTTTAAGGTTTCACGTCAAGGCCGTGTTATAAACTTTTTATTTCTATACTTATTATTTTGTATTAATTCTGAACTGCTTTAAAAAATGTAAACCAGGGTTAAAATTCAGACAAATCACACACAATGTTGTGCTGATAATCTAGTAAAAATGGGATCAAATAAAAATAAATACAACATTTTCCATTCAGTAATATGATTGAAAGCAAAGAATGGCTTCTATTTTGAATTCCCTTTAGTGAAGGAAATGTACATGCTGTCATAGAATAGAGCACAATAATATGTGATACAATTTTACACAAATTTGTATTGCATTTGAACCTATGATTTGAACAGAGATTAAGATAGGTGTGTGTGTGTGTGTGTGTGTGTGTACGGTGTGTGTACGGTGTGTGTACGGTGTGTTTACGGTGTGTGTAAGGTTTGTACGGTGTGTGTACGGTGTGTGTACGGTGTGTACGGTGGGTGGCATAGTGGTTATAATATCCTATTTGGGGCAGCAGCAGCTAGCTCTAGTGTTCAGGGATGGGAGGAACAACGGTTTACGTGTCTGTATGGGCTACATATGCCTACACACGGGCGAGGCAGGGATGACAGGGACCACTCCAAGGGCTGCAAAATTAAACTGAGCTGCACCCCAGCCCCCCCATAAGCCCACCCCTCTCCTGGACCCTGGAGGCCAGCATTCCACCCTCCGCACTGGCGCTTATCATCACAAAGGACAGAATGCATAAAACATGGAGGACGCTTAGACAGAGGCGGCCCAGGTCGCCTTTCTCTCCCCACACTGAGCCCTGGAACAATACATGGGCCCCTCTGGCCTGTGACTCTGACGACACACACGCCGTCTTTTTATCCTCCCCTATTTCTTTGTCATCCTCTTCCTCTTCCTCTATGTTACTGTGCTCCGTGGAGTGATAACTGCCCTCGCATTGTTTATCTGTGTCTGTGAAATCTGCATTGTGTAGATGAAATGTAAGTCGGTGCGTGTGTAAGTTTGTGTGTGAAAGAGAGTGATGGTTTAAAATATTGACAGTGCATCAGTCGCATAGCTCCTGCCTCATGTTACATATGATTTATTGTACTACATATTTTTAACAATAAGTATTATACAATTTAAATAAAAATAAAGACATTACATACTCAGACAGAGAGGATATATTTGTTTTTCATACAACAAATTACAATTAGTATAAAATAAGACATGATCAAATGCAGTGTGTTGATCCGTGTCATTTTTCCCTGTCACACGATGATGCAACATCTCGGCTTGTACTCGCACAAAATACAGTGTGTGTTTGTATAGTCAAGCTATCAGCTTCACCGCTTTTCTGTCGGTCAGTGGGCTTGGGCTTGTTTGAAAGGTAAGATAAAGAGCTATGTGAAAGTGATATGAAGATTATGCTGCTATAGACTCCATAACTCCCTTTCTCGATTCTACTTATTCTCTGTTTGATGCTCGAAATACATGCTTAGTATTAACTCTGGGGCATGGGATAGACAGATTGATGGTGTTTGACAGTACATTTTCTGATTCATACAATTACACGTGAGCAGTGTTTCTGCGTTTATTTCAGCTCTGCATCCACTCCACTCTGTCATAATGTGCGAGAGGGTTTTAGTCTGTGTCTGTCTATACGTGTGTCTGATAGCTTTGCTTCAGGAATGCACTACTAGGATGTGCTGGACCCCAGCAGGTCTATGGCACTTCCTCTCTGTGTACCTCACAGCTTATCCTCCTCAGGATTATAGAGAGAAGAAAAGAAAAGAGTGATGGCAGGAGCACCCTTTCCCTCTCACACCCTCTTTCCTATTTCTTTTTTACAATCCACACACAACGAAATCTCAACAAAAAGTGTAATTCACTTGCAAATGTGTAGTAGCCTGTCCATGTTCCCAGTGGAGGAGAGAGAGAGAGAGAGAGAGAGGGAGAGAGAGAGAGAGAGAGAGAGAGAGAAGGAGAGGGAGGGGCAGAGATGGAAAGACATAGAGAGCACGCTGCAGTGTATTTCAGTATGAGACGGGGCTGAGGTGAAGCCGACTGCTGTTCCTGGTCAGGAAAAGCAGCAGACTTCACCTGCCCGTTGATAGATTCCTATGTGGTCTGTGTGCTTGTATTGTTTGTTATGTGTAAGTAGCTAAATGTGTGTGTGTGTGTGTGTGTGTGTGTGTGTGTGTGTGTGTGTGTGTGTGTGTGTGTGTGTGTGTGTGTGTGTGTGTGTGTGTGTGTGTGTGTGTGTGTGTGTGTGTGAGTGTGTGTGTGAGCTGTTGTCATACAGTAGGTATATACGTTGCGGCTGGCTATTTGTCATTCCCGTTGCTTCTCCTGAGGTGGCCTGGTGTTCTCGCTCGGTACCCCAGGCGACTGATCCGCCAGTAGTGAAGGGGTTAAGAAGCAGGGATAGCCCTCTTTTGTCTCTGCGGCCCTTTTTGCCATTGTTGTGGTGGAATTGAGCTCGGTGCACCTCACTTGACCACAGCAAAGCAATAAAATGGCCCCTAAGTGCTGTAGCCTCCCTATTCCTCTGATGTCAGCTTTCTTCAAGCTTCTGCTGCTATATATTTTTTTTTTCTACAAACATAGGGGCATATTGCTCTGAGTGCAAACACAAACTGTACATTGTTATTTTCTTTCAGTATTCCTTACTCAACATAGCTGGCCTTTTTATTATTTACTTATTTGAGATAAAGCTCACATATCTTTTTTCATCTTTGGTGTTGAAAAGTGCCCGGAAATATCTTACTGAAGTCATGTAGACTATTTTAGTTTTCTTTACATGTTGTTATATTGCATGAAAGAATAAAACACATCAATATATTTATATACATAATATTAGACTATTGTGAAAGACCTGCAGTGTTATTAGAAATGAGAAAGTGCTAACCGTTTAACAAAAGCACATTCAAAGATGCACACATTTTATATTTTTAATGAGCTTTGAACATGATTTTAAGTATTTACTAGCACTTTACATTCAGCAGAATAGTAATGATATTCTGTTTATTATATCCCAGTGTGTGTGTCTGCCTCTGTGAATGTAGGCCAACTGACCACCACCACCACCACCACCACCTGACAGTCATTATTAAATGGAACAATACAGTCCTGCTGTCAAAGCTGCTGAATGAATGGTAGAGTTACATGCCTCATTTTTTAGCTGGGCATTGCTATAATAATTATACAAATACTGTGCATGCTCATTTTATTTTTTTCAGTTTTCAGTGAGAATGTATTATTATAATGCATGTAGGTGGTATTTGGTGTTTGATTGCACAGATGATTGTTTATAGCGGAGTCCCACCTCTGCAGACATTGTAATTAAAAAGAAAATATACTGCATGTGCGTCTGTCGCCATCCCATCTCATCTCGTCAAATAAGCATCTAGCTGTTGCAGTGAGCATGTCAGTGGATTTATGAAAGATTTCTGATTGGCTGAATTATAATTGGCACTGTCCCGAGTGTAAACCATTTATGCCAGGTGTCATACAGACCACATTAAATGTGCACCAAACTGCAATTAAATCAACATTTCCTCAAAGCCACAATATTACACCACTACATTATTCTGCAGGGTGTTTCTGTGATATGTGCCTTTACCTCACCCTCTCCTCTACCCCTCTCTTCCTCCCGAAACGGTTTCCTCTCTGGATCTCCTTGTACCTATAACAAATGCTCTTTCTCAATTTCCCTGTGTTAAATGAACAAACATAAGGACCCCGGTGCCTCATAATAAATTGATTAGAGAGAAGCAGACTCCCACACAGCAACACCGAAAACTAGACATATACAGCGTCTGTGTGTGTGTGTGCATGTGTTGTTTAGCCTGAGGAGGAGGATATGTATTCTCTTCTTCTCCCATTCACACGTGCTAAAAATGTATATTTTTCCAGCTTAATGGCAATTATTGTCTGCTGGTCCTGATGCTACCACCTCTATGGCAGGCTATGCTACAACCGCTGTTGTTGCACCCAGTAGCTATATGTCTCATGACAGCGACAGTGCTGGAGCGTTTACATATTCGACACAGAGCCCTCTGCGACTGTTTGGTTTTCATTTTGACGTTCAGTGCCACAGCAGAGATTGGGTCTAGGCTGGAGGGGGTGGGGCAGGTCCCATGGGGCTGACACAGGGCTAGACGGCCATGACAGACTGGTGACCTCGGCTTTGTGACGTCATTTGCCTCGTCTGGCCATCATGGCTTTTATTTTGCCTACTGTTTAATGAATGAAGATAGGGGCTTGGGCTATTGTATACAGCTGTTGGCAATGTTCTTGTAAATTTGGCGCCCCAACACTAAAAGAAAAAAAGAATTTACCTATTTACAATAATGGTTTTAGTTTAACACATCCATTCTGTCACCTGGTCATCTGCTGTTTTTCTGAAAGT
The DNA here is from genome assembly GCF_000735185.1 of Notothenia coriiceps. Taxonomy (NCBI): domain Eukaryota; kingdom Metazoa; phylum Chordata; class Actinopteri; order Perciformes; family Nototheniidae; genus Notothenia; species Notothenia coriiceps. Next base: position 228,131 of record NW_011349989.1, read on the forward strand.
CTGTCACACTGTATTTTGGTTTAATTCAAATACATTTTCCTGTCTTTTTCTAGCAGGGCCAACATTTGACTTTTTTTGTTGCATTGTTGTGTGAAGCTGTAGAAGAAAACACACCCTGACCACATATAGGAAGTGAGCCTGAGGTAAGAACAAGGCTCAAAACGGATGCTGACTTTTAGAGCACTTTTTCTCCTCCATATATGTATAATAAGAGATTCTCTGTTTTCCTTCTCTTCTGCTACTTCGTTACTCTTCCTCAAAGCAATGCTTTGTCCCCAGCCTACATCATGTGCATTTGATAGAATAAATAATTGCTTTATATATGATGTACAACTTGAGCAGCTAATATCCAGTATTGCTCCTGCAACTTAGGCATAACTGTATAAGGAGGAGGATGGCTATAAAATAGGCTCCTCTTATTGCCTGCTTTTTCGTTGAAGCCAGGTGTTTCCTCATGTTGGGTCATGCCCTGATGGGGAACAACAGGCTGCATGGCAGGTGAGAACCAGGTTTTTTGCTAGCATTTTATTATGTGGTATTCCCGTGCAAAAAGCTACGCTTAGAAATGTCTTCATGCAGAGTACACTGTCGTAGTAAAATTGCACTCTGTGCTTAGAATTAACACAGGAAGTAGTCCTTGTATGGTGCAGGAGCTTTGTGGATGTACTCTTTCCCTCCTAGCAGTACCGGGAACAGGACAAGTGTGTAGATGACACAGCCTTTGTTTACATTGCAGAGAATATGGGTTTAGAGGAAGAAGAGAAAAGAGAGAGGTGGTTGTCAGCACTGGAGGAGGGAAGGAGGGCAGAGACCCCAGTCTCATCACTTCCTTCCTTGCTATAGTTTGTATCTTTTTTTCATGAATTTCCATTGTCAAAACAACGGCAGACAGAAGAGGAAATGTAGAACTGACGCAAAGGTCTCATCAAAAACACTTTCAGTAACATTAAGGAATTTGAACTCAAAACTGTAGAACATATATATGTTTTAGCATGTTTGTGATTGAATGTTGTGTGAATATATTAGGCGTCTTACTCTAATCCACCAGCTTTGGCTACACTGGTACAACTACAACACTTTTATTTTTCCAGCCAGATAGGGTACAATAAACAAGCCTGCATGTTTTGACCCTGATCAAGAAAGAACACTCGTTTCTCACACTCTGTAGACCCCTGGCTTCCCAGGACAGCTCTGTGCGTGTTCATGCACATGTACAGATGCGCATGGGCGAGTGATTGTACATGGATATATCTGTATGAGTTCTTTCCTGTCTTCCAAATAGAACAAAACATCGGACTGACACCTGCACCCTCTCCCTTGTTGAGCGTCAGTCCTGTGGTCAGGGCAAAAATGTACTTTCACATGACAGATGGCTTTGTGGGCCTTCAACAGGAAGCCTGGCTACACTGTTTCACAATCTCTCTTGAAACAAGAACTGAGTACCCGCGTTTTTGTGTGCTCTCCGCTTTCTGTGTAATAGATGCCAGCTTGCCTGTAGTGGGTACAAGCACAAGGCAAAGGGAGGGGGTACCCCCACATAAGTGGACCCCTGAGACCTCCTGGAGGGGTAGAGGTGTGGCGAACGTCTGTTTTGGGCATGGCTTGTGTCAGCGTGTTTAGCGTTTGCCTCTGAGGGCATTTATATGCAAATGCTAAACAACCTATTGGGGTGGCTAATTACAGCAGGGCCTTTGTGTGTGCCAGGCAGTGAGAAGCAGGGAGTTACTATCACGCCAGGCATGGACTTCCCCTGCTTGTTTACTCATTGTCTTTCCTTATTACCCCCTCATTGACACTCCCCCTTTGTGTGGCTGTGCCGTTTGCCTGCGTGCTGGCTCCTCCCTTTGTGGTGCCAGAGTTAATGTAGTAGATTAAAGAGGCAGCACTCTGGCCGTGTTTACTTCCTCTTTAATCTGGTGGCCAAGCTCTGCTTTACTCTGTAACCATTCCTCCTGTAGCTCTCATCTATAACCACACATTCAGCAAGGATTCAGCCTCATAGTACTTTCTCTCTCTCTTCTCTCTCTCTCTCATACAACTAATGCTCAGCTAATTACTTTGGGTGATAAAAATGCATTTAGGTCAGGTTCTAATGCAATGCAAATTTATGAGCAGTCAGAAGCAAATATTAACTTGTAGAGTCACTGATAGTCATTGGCTGGGGACAAAGGTACATCTCCCTTAACTGTCAAATATAGAGGTTTTTAAGTGTGTTCAGTGTCGCTGCATGTTTTTTTTTTCCTTTGTTGTCATGGATTTAAGGACAATGACAGCAGGGTGCAATGAATATGTTCCACCTGCATAGACTCTTAATGGAAACCTGGGTTAGGCCTGCTGTTCGAGAAAATCATAGTGCAGTAAAGCCGACATACTCATTTAATCAGTGTATTAAACTAGAGACTAAAATATAAATTGAATAGATTCATTCCCTCTCCGCTGTTGCCAAATATCACTGCTATTACAGTATATGTAGTAATGACACCACAACCAAAAGCTTTTGTGGTTGAAGGTGTGTGTACACAGTGCTTCTTAATTAAATCCATGTTAGTTTTGATATTGAAGCAGCATTTGATTTGGTTTTCATTTTGCTGTCCATCAAAAATTTACCACAGAATTATGAATGTAGTGGTTATGATTATTATGATGATGATAATGATGATGATGATTATTATTGTTGTTATTATTATTATTATTATTATACACTTATGAGTGTTGCTCAATATGTGTGCGTTAGTATGTCTCACTATTCACCTGTCCCTCTATATTCAAAAATCTGCTGAATACACAACCACATCAAACTGGTTCTGCTGCATTCCAAATGATTTGTCTTGTGCTAAAACAAAGAGAGGGAAAGGGAGCAAAAGCACAGGTTTAGAGTTGCCTTGTATTCATTCTATTCCATATTTTGAAACAACTTGTGCCCCTAGTACGCCAAATACACCCACAAACTTATATGTGTTCTCCCTCTGACATGCTCATACCCTAACACACACAAACACACACATTCATACATACACAGGGTGAGACTTGGCTGGCAAAGGAAGCCAAGTTGGATCAAAGGCTGTGTGTGAGAGAGCCAGGGTACCTCGTAGCAAACAGCTGCCCCTTGCTGTCTCTGCCTCTCACCCCAGCCTGACAGCAGCCAGAAATATGAGGCCTCTCCAGACCTCTGTCCTGGGAAAAAGGACAGGACAGCACACATACACTCAGAAAAGCTTTTGTCTCTGTTCTCTCTCTCCCTCTCCCTTGCTCACTCACACATACAAAGAAGAAAGAAAGCCGTTTGTCTATGCTCATTCACTCATTCAGCCACAAATAGAAATCTTCGTTTCACACATACACTCCCTCTGCCAGCCTCACAAAACACTTAAATTATCACATGCTTGATTTCTCTTTATTGTCTGTTTGTTAAACTCTTTCATTAGCTGTTTAGTCAATTTGGCGCAATGTGTCTGTCAATCTTACTCTTCATTCGCCTTTCTCTAACTGCCCTCAACATTTTGCCTGCTCTTTCTGTGAGCTAGGCCTTCCTCCACACTGTCTAAGCGTGCTTTTCTTCTCCTACACTCTTGTCTCCACCTTTCCTCGCCACATGTCTGGGATTTCTCTCCCTCCGCTCTGCTTCTCTGGCGTGTTCAAACTCTGACAGAGTCGAGAAAGGCATTCAGCTCCCTAATCCGGGCTCCCTCTATCAGGAATGCTAATACGTGTGATTGTGTGACCCGCCGAAGCCCAGCAACATCTGCAGGAGCCCATGGTGAGCCCCCACTCTCTCACACCCACCCTGCCCCCTGCCTTTGAGCGTTCACTCGCTGCCATTATTTCATTGTTTCACTTCACGCCTCTGACTGGACAGTGCAGTTAACCCTCTGCTGCTCAGGCCAGGCTAGCTGCAGTCTTACACACAGGCCCAGAGCGGTACTGAGGAGGGGCGTATGGGACTGACAGCCCTTTCCCAGGACAGGCCTCCCTGCCTGTCCATCTGGACCCCTACGCACTGCTCTACGCCTCACACTGTTTACTTATACATTCCACCACCAGCCAATTTGCATTGTATGGTCATATAGTCTGTTTAAACGTGTGGTCACTTGTTAGCTAAGGCATAATTGCAGAAACCATCTGTTTCTAACTGTTAGACTTTTCTACACAACTAGCCTTTGTGTTCAGGGACATCAGGAAACTTACTCTTGATAGGATGAGGTCTGAAGGGATTGTGGTGTGAGCCAATGAAAACCTGTTATTACATTTTCACCTACCCCTTTGCCAGGTATTGGATTTGAGAGAAATTAGTGTTTGTATAGTTTTGTTTTTGTTTTTCAGAAAGATGAATTACGGGTAAAGCACACATGTCAAAGTGAATCTGTGTCAGGCTGGAGTGCTGCTGATTAAATTACCCTTCTCCTCAGTCCTGGCTGTACTCCTGCATATGTTTTCAAGCCACCCCATACTGTAGATAAGCAAATGAGTAGATTGGATTTCTATGTTTTTCATTCACATCCTAACATTGAACTATTAAAGCTTCAGGATTTGATGACCTGCCAGAATTCGGCCCATGTAATCTGTTTCTGGACTCAAATAAAGACATTAATTCATCCAAGATATATACAAGTTTCTAGCAGAAGCATAAGTAATATTTTATAATTTAAAAAAAATGTACATCAATTCGTCAGTTTTTTGTACACATTCAATGATGGTTGAGTTTGATTATTTTGTCTCAGTAATAATTTGATGATGCAAGAAGCAACCATCTTCTGGTAGTCGGCAGCCTGAATATGACCATATTTAACTTTTCATTGTAGAAGTGCTTCCAATTGTTTTACCAAAATATAAGCCCACAGCCACAGTAGTAGTAAACTAATTTGTACATGTGCAGCAGCCCACGCAAAATAAGAGGTTCTAATTGTGTCAGCTCATTGAGTCAGTTTGCTACCTCAAAGGTAAATGTGTTAACACAAATTATTTCCAGTGTGTTAAAGAAATTCAACACATCTCCTCAGAGAAACACTAACAGTAATAGAAACAGGAGAGTCAGCTTTATAACTAGCTGCAATGTCTGTAGTAACCACTAGGGACCCATCTCCAGCCCTGAAAAGTACACACACACACACACACACACACACACACACACACACACACACACACACACACACACACACACACACACACACACATACACATACACATACACATACACATACACACACACGTGCACACACATTAGAGTAGAGACAAGGATTGTGTCCATTGTTATCAAAACCATGATTAATCATTACATTTTTGCAAAGCAGGGACATTGTTACCATGGGGACATCAAATTATCCATGCTGCTTTGCATATCAACAGAAAAGTTTACCATTGCAGTACAACTCTGTGTGTAAGCTGCTGCAGGCCAGAGTAGCTTTAAAGAGAGATCACACTAGTGTGAAATGCATCTCCTGTGTGTTCCTCTGACCTCTGTTGTTCAGCTCAACAGGCTGTTTGTAGTGCACTGAAACCGATCATTAGGTGATTCAACATAAATGAAGGTTTGATGATTTCCTGTATTCCCTTGCTGGTGAATTCCTTTATAGAGTTATTTACGACAGCTTTTAATATTTTGAGAAGTTATCTGTTGTTTACTAGCCTAACTGGCTCTCTTTTTTTTAAAGAAATATAATTAATTTGCATTATAGACATGTTATAGGATATCCTAAGTCATAAAATAGGGTGACAGTTTAGGTTAAACAAACCTTATTTAAAAAATAATACACTTTTAATGTTTACAAATCAGTTTGTACAAAAGATATTGGATATGTTACAATGATATAGTTACAGAATGTTAAACTACAACAGAGAACAGTCTAGATCTGTCCGTGTGCATTTTAGTTTAGTGCACTCCACCATTCTGTGTGATTGAGAATTTAGCTTTTTCTCTGCAAAAACAATTTCAACTGAATACGAGACATCAGGGAATATGAATCGGCCTACCATGCCAGTTCCCATGATGGCTCATTTAAACCTGGGATGGAAGGATGTCCTTCATTTTTAAGATGAAACTTCATGCAATAACAGGCGTTCCTAGGCCTCATTTACATCTACATCAACACTGCTCTGGAATGATCATCTACAGAGTAATGTACACACACTCTGACATTGTTATTAATTTGTACATTCTGGATACATTATGTCTTACCAATGTAATATATAAATGTTTGATTCAAATGACTGCAGATTACAGCTCCTCCAGTCCTTTGTTTACAGACATGTTTCAGGGTTTTCAAGACAGTTTAAAAGGAATGGGCTCTACAGAGCCAAATTGGATCTGGGTATGTAAATACTGCTCTGATGTTTAATGAGAAACAAAGTTAGCTAATTATAGCAGCTCTGAGAAACATGAGGAGGACAGTGGGAAATGTTTCCATCACTCCCTAGCTCTATAGATTACTGCCTTAATTGCCTCAATCGAATCAGGCGGAGACATTAGCCAGAGAGGCAGAGAGTGAGAGAGAAACATGGGGATGGGGCTGATTACACATATCCGTCGGTGGCTCTTTAGATAATCCAGCACAGGACCAGCAAGTTGGGCTCTCTGACATTGTCTGTCTTCTTTAGTCTGCACGTCTCCCCTGTTCTGCTCCCTTCCCCCTGTTCTGCTCCCTTCCCCCAGTGCAGTTATGAAGGTGAGGATAGCAGGGTGCCGTATTCTCTCCTGCCAAGCCAACCAGCTGCAGAGGTGATTCATACTCCCATGCGGAAGTTTTTCAACTATAATTACATGTAATTCTGACACATGTTTATGCCTGATTTTACCAGACAGCTTCTCCACTAATGACAAAGTAGCACATAACATCCTCCAAAACATTTGTTACGACAATATTTTTCTCCCTTATTATTGTATGTTGTCATTTTAAATACTAGGTGGAAAAAAGCATGATGTGCTAGCTTGGCTGACCTATTGAGAAGCTTGGAGAGTAGTTCCTTTACAGCAAATACTGTATCATCTGCTTTGTTCAAATATGAAGTGTGTGAGAGTGTGCAACCAAGAACAAAGAATACAATAACATGTGAAAAGTTCAGAATATCCTAATGCTGTGAAGCCCAGCTTGTCTTTCCTTTTGTTTATTTATTTCTCACTGGAAATTGTGAGAAAGGAGGAAACTGACTTGTTTATTATATTTCTGTTCATTCCTCCAAAATCTGTTAATGGTGGTGGAGGAGAAAAGGAGACTTTATGCATGTGGCTGGTAGATGTGTGCCCTGCTTATGTCTTGTAGGACGGGTGAAGGGAATAAGAAGCTTCATTGGATCTCTTTCGTCCTCAGAGCACTGTGATATTGAGGTCAGCTGTCCAAAATGATCTCATGTTAAGGAATCGGCGAGTCAGCAGGGTCAGAGCAGAACCGCCATGACGACACTTTCTCCACGGTGATAATGCTGCCCTCCTTTCCCTCCCCTTCTTTTCCTCTGCATGGGAACAGCAGGGAAAAGTCTGAACTGTGTCTGTGTCATTTCTGGAGCAAAATGGTATTACCTTTGTTCTCTTACAGAACCAAGCTGAGAAATCAGGTGAGGATGGTCTCACTTAAGATGAATTAGATTCTTACAGTTCTGATTATCCAGAGCGGCTTAGCCCATCTTCTATCTTCCTAAACAAACATTTGAACTGCTCAAAATAGCCAACAGAAAATAGCTGTTTCCTGGATGTCATGGTGGTGTAAACGGGTGCCTGAACAATCCTTCCCTCAGTTTCCCAGGCAGGGTGCCATGGAGCATGGCGTTGGAAAAGCACGTAGGAGTTCTGTGGGGGAACCCAGACTCCTGCAGAGTCCTTTTTTAACAGATCCGTTGGGAAAGAAGGACGTTTAAACAGATAATGCCACTCATGCAGAAAGGACTGGAAGTAGAAGGTCTCACTTGTTCAGACATTTAGAACGAGCACCCTGGGTGTGAATCTTTAAAAAAAAGTCATATTGAAGTGAGTGAGCTGGAAACTTTGCATCATTTTCACAGCTGATTTGCATTCTATTTCTCCCTGCAATTGGTTTCAGTCTATGGAGACATGGCTGTATGGTTGAAATACCAACAGTTGGCCTCTGAGCTGTTGAGCCGAATAATGTTGAATAGTTTTGAGCAGAGGTTCAAAAGTGTGTTTGTGCTGCTCCCAGGTCATGTGTCTTTAAGTAGGCTACGTCTCATATCTCAATCAATCAATCAATCAATCAATCAATCAATCAATCAATCAATCAATCAATCAATCAATCAATGTTTATTTATATAGCCCAATATCACAAATGTTACATTTGTCTCAGTGGACTTCACAGTGTGTACAGAATATCAGTATGACAATACGACACCCTCCGTCTTTGGACCCTCACATCGTACAAGGAAAAACTTCCAGAGAAAAACCCACAGTTTAGTATATCTCTTTTCTATCCTGACATTGGTCACATGCAACCTGGCTCTTTCACTTTCTAATCCTCACAAAACCTCTCACCGTTTCTCTATTTCTCCCTTTCTCTCTCTGTCACGCGCACACACACACACACCAACACACACAGACACACAGACACACACACACACACACACACACACACACACACACACACACACACACACACACACACACA